>NW_009634842.1:0-48471 GCF_000690535.1 Cariama cristata | reverse complement strand
CACCCGCTTTAAGCACCGGCACAGCCTTAAACAATGACAATCCTAACAATCCTAAATTTAATTTACAATTTAGGTTACAAAGTCCCCTCCACATATGTGATGATTTGAACTAATTTACATACATTCTTTGGAGTCAGTTGACTTAAGCCAGAGCAACATTCCTGACACAAACTAGGCCAAGACCAAACAAAGGCTGGGATCGGGCTGAAGCAGGCCAGGAGGGAGCTCGGGAGGTCCCTGCTCCAACCTCCTGCTCACAGCAGGTCAGCTCTGAGCTCAGACCCGGCTGCTCAGGGCTTCATCCAGTCGGGACTTGAAAACTTCCAGGACGGAGACTGGACCACCTCTGTGGACAACCTGTGCCTCTGCCTGACCATCCTCACGGGGGAAAAAGCATCTCCTTACCTCCAGGCTGGAACTCTTGTGTTTCAGCTTGTGTCCATTGTCTCTGTCTTCTCACCCAGCCCCAACTGGGAGCGCCTGGCTCTGTCTCCTCGATGACCTCCCCACAGGCACCGGGGGCTGCTAGTAGGTCCCCCCAGAGCCACCTCTGCTCCACGCAGGACAAGCCTAGCTCCAGCTCCCCCAGCCTCCCCTCGCAGGACCAGCGCTCCAGCCCCACCATCTCAGGGGCCTCCCTTACCTTTTGTCCAGACTCTGCCTTGTACTGGGAGCCCTAAGCTGGGCGCAGGATTCAGACACAGCCTAACAACTGATGAGGAAAGGGGATTAATTGTGAGCAGGGTACAGGTCCCTGGGATGGGGACAGCCCATCTCATCCCTTTAGCTACCTTTTCCTAACGCTTTCCAGTTGTTGTTGCATTTACCAACTAAAAATTTTGTGTGCTTCAAATCCTAAGCCAATGTCAGCTAAAATACATCTTTTGTCACGCATCATCCGTCCCCACTCACCCCCGCCTTGTAGTTGTGAACCTGGGGGGGAAGTGATGCTCCAAGGCGAGCTCTGCCGGGTGCCAGGCCCTGTGGAGGAGCTGCTCCCCACGCAGAAGTGCTCTGGGACTCTCCAGACTGCTTCTCCCCCTGCGGAAAGCCATTCCCTCACAGCAGGGCCCCGCGCCTGCCGCAACTGGTCACCAACACATAAACCATCGGAGAGCGCATGTTATTTCTTGTCTATTTACTCCCACTGACTTCCACAAATTTTTCCACCAGGGCACTGGTTTCTAAAGACATATCATGTAGTGCTACCACTACAGTATCACACTGGAGCACAGAAGTTAATGCTTTCCTCATTAAAACATTTTATTCATAAGCAAATAAAAAAGATGGAAGCCAATATTTGATGACATGATCGAGTTTTAAAATATCTCAGAATAAACAGAAGCAATGCGAGCTAATTAGTTATGACAATGTCACACACTCACAGGAAAACAGGTCTAATCTTGAAAGTAACTGGAACCTTCTGTGGCCTTGCCTGAAATACAAAAACATACATAAAACGAGGAAATCAGCCCTATAATTAATTTACTACTGCTTAATAAGGCATCGGGAGTGAGGACTGACCTCCCCAACTTCAGATGTCTAAATGCATGTTGAGCCAGTCGCTGTGGCAATAAAAAGCAATAGAAGGAACCTGACAATTTTGAGTCTATATTGGAATAAAATACAGCTTACAACTTTTCCTGTCTCTCCACTGATTATAAAGGAGCACAGGACGACCTCTGCATTATGCCTCCCATCCCACGTTCCACATCCAGAGATGTGTTTTTGGCCCACCACTTGTGTCAAGCCATACAATCGATCTTAGGTCTCTTTTACTGCGACCTAAGCAGAATTAAGCAGTATTGGTATGTTCAGGCAGACGTAGCTGCTGTTCAGCTCACAACGGTAAGTAAAGAAGTTTCAGCAACCTGTTTGTGTGCTGCACTCTCTGTAAAAAACAAGAGCATTAGCAAAATGACAGCTTAAAACTGCATCTGTGCTGTGACTGAAGTTACACGACAAATTCAGAAATGCTTAACTCCAGCCGCGTGGGTACAACGCAGTTTCAAGTTATTGGTACTACCTGCAGAACAAGAACACCCCAAGGTTCCAGCTAAGATCAAAGTCCAACTACATGACAGGGTACGTACATTCATAATAACACCGTGTCCGCCGGGGACCGAAACACGCCACGGCAGCAACTGCGGATATTACTACGTGCAGGTGTATACTGCGTCCCGGTACGGGGAGGAGACGTGTCTCCTGTAGGAAGGGCAGCAGTAAAGCAGCAATGCTACATCTAAGCCACTGCATCTTTCCCTCTGTAGGGGAGCAAAGTAGCAGGCACCCGGCGTCCCTTCTGCTACAGCTGTTACATTCACTACAGCCGAGTCCTAGAGAAGCAGTCCTTGCTTCAGATAATGTACAAACCAGACGTGGCAACAGAGAGGTGAGCTGGCTCCCCAGCATCACTCAGATGGCCATGGAGTAGCCTGGGAGAAAGTCCAGACTGATCCACTACACCATAGTCTCCCAAACCAGCTATCAAATCAAAATCTCTTATTTCTCATAGACAAAGTCTTAAAATGGGGCACTATTTATGCAGCAATGCCAATGGCCGGCATCCAACATCTGACTAAGCTGGGGACAAAGCCATGGGGTATCAAGTGCGTGGTCTTAAAGACCGAGTAGGCCTCTGGTAAGCCTTACACAACCAGGGGTAGGGGATGAGGGGGGAATTCTGCTCTATTTACTCACATTTAGATCATCATACAGGTACAGAAGTGCCAAAGGGAGGGAAAGGAGGAGTAACTCTTTCCCCTACATTGTGGAACAGTTACAGATAGAAGTTGAAGTGACCCTTACTGCTGTGGAGGTCTCAGCTCTGAGCCTACTCTTTGCTCAATACAACCTTCTCCTATCTACAGTCAGTGCTTTACAAATTAACCTCGCTGTCACAGTGATTGGCGGGTGAGGACTTATTTTCTCCAGTGACAAACAGCTGATGTTTGCCTATTTCAGATCCCTGCATAAGCAAATATTGTTCAAGCGCTGAATTCCTAAGCAAGCTGAAAATGCATTATTTGAAACATGATTGCGTTCTTGCTTTGCACATTATTAATGTTGCTAAAGCTACTTAATGCTTACATATCTAATGCATACATATAGTAATTCGATAAATTTTAACTGAACTTTTGAAGAACTGTTTCCAGTTATTCATGAATTACATCATGACAAATTTGGACCAAATGTTTCATTGGGCTCTGCATTTGGGCACATCATTGGTTGCACATTCAGTCTCCTCTTCTGCATGACCAAAAATTTCCATTTTTTATGAAGATCTGCTCTTCATTTGGTCTCTCCTGTTAGACAAGGTGCACCTCACTCAGATTTCATTTGTTTTTTCAGTTTGGCAAGACCAGTGAGACATTCATCTCTCCATTTTCTCCTGGCATCCAGGATTTTTGGGGTAACTGGAATTTTTTCAGACATTGCCTGGAACAGAAAATTTAAGATGATTAAATCTCACGTTCTCAATAAAAAGTTTCTCGCTAGCATGGTTTTCCTGCTTTCCCTGTGTCCGACGAAGTAACCCTCCACACAAACTGTTAATTTAGTCCATCACAAGCAATAAGCCAGTAATTCTTTACATGGGTGACTGGAATTGTAACCTGAATGTGGCAATGCAGGTGCCTACAGAAACAACAAAGCATCAGCCTCTTCTCTTGGTCTGCCCCACACAGCCACTGTCTGCTCTCTTCGATGATAACCTTTTATTAAGTAGGAAGGAGGCAACCTGGCCATTTATGTGGCTGAAAATATGCTTTAACCAAATTCCTCTGTGTGTTTGTGTAAAGCCGTGATCTCTCTTCTGGCTCCTAATAAATGTAATGAGGGATACTATGTTTATTAAAAACATTTTGTCTTAGGAGTGCCAATTATAATAAAAATGACAGGGGAAGATACATAACAAACCCAGAATTATTATTTTTGTTGTTTATTGTAACATAGGGGAGAGAAAGTACAGTACTCTTTGAGGACACAAAAGTAGAAGTCTGAACAAGTTAGCATGCAAAAATGGTATTTAAAACAAAATAGAAAAAAAAAAAAGTATTTCTGAGTGCACAATCAAAGTTGTCTTAGAAGTGCCAGTTAAATGTATCACTGAAAGGAGAACAAGAGGTAGTAAGCTCTGGCCAGATAGTACATCGTAAGAGATTTTCTTTCAAGAAAAAAAGCTGTTTTGAGAGTGCAGGTAGAGATCACAAAGCCATCTTTGCCAAAATAGCACCCGAGGTCTTAGGTTTAAAAGGCAAGTGTTGGGAAACTGGGTAAAACCTGGACCTGCTACCGATGATTGGCAAGCTGCAGTCACTCCAGAAAAAAATCAGGGGGAGGGACAGCGGAGTAAGATAAGAAACATTTAATGTTTTACTCTTAAGAGAGGATTCTTGCAAGCCCATCTTTGGCATTGAAGACTGAAGACAACAGAGACACAGAAACAGATGTTGAAGTGGAATCCAGTGTTCTATAAAGAAACCCAAACTGTTTCATGTTAATTAAAAGCTTCTAATCATGAATAACTCCACAATTATTATTGATTGTTATTATAAGCAGTTCATGTTGTTTAAGCATAAAAGAATCTCTTTCCTTTTTAACATAGGTGATGTTGAAATTGCGTTAACATAAATAGGAACAAAAATGCTATCTTCCAGACAGACTGCCTCCACATTTGGAATTAATCTCTGACAGCTGATCAGGAACGATTCAACACATACATATGTTGTTTAGTGAAGCATTAAAAAAGGCAACGATGAAAAGGCAGAGACAGAAAATGACAATACTTCAGTTAATTCCTATGGGCAGACAAAACAGCTTATATAATGACTATAAACAAATTGTGGGCTTAGAAATGTTAATAGACAAACTAGGTCCCAATCCAGCACAGCACTTAAACACATCTTATCTTTAAACATGCGAGTAACCTTGCCAGCCTGCTCACAAGCTTAACTTAAATGTGTATTTGTATGCATTACAGACTGGAGCTCTAGTCTGTAAAGTATACAAAAACAAGAAAAAAAACACCAAGAAGAAAAAAGCTATAGGGTTTCTGCAGGAAGACGGAGTAGGAGGAAGACATGGGGAGAAAAGTCACGCAAGAAAGGAAGCTTGGAGCTGTGCATATTATGGTAGAGGATACTGGACCGAAGTGGTAAGAAATAGTGTGGAGGATTTAACGTCAATAACCCACGGTTGTTAGCAGTTGACTCCTCTGTCTAAGTAATAATGTTACTCACCTGCAAATCACTTTCCCTTGATGTATGTCAAAGTGCTTTGAAAAGGGACTTGGATGCATTCTGTACACATTCACACAAGAAATACAGACTATGGATACCTCTAACAGTAAACTGAAAGGGTACAAATGTTAAAATAAAAGCTAATGTTCTTGTTCTGAATGTCACTGCATTTATCAAGTTCATATTTACCTGACTGATTTTCTGCTCAGTTTCATCTGAAAATGCTGGAACTGGTCCAAAGGTGTTCAGAACAAGTCTCATACCTTCACGGTATCTTTCGCAATAATTTGAAATACCTAAAAATAAGAGAAATAAGAGTGAAAAATTACATTTCAACAGAAATTCCTACTTAAGTTCAGTAAGGCTGCCTGTGCTTAAGCACTGTCTTAAATCAGAGTCCAAAAAAAAGGCATGCTTTTATGCTTAAGACACCTAATTGTCATCAAGGAAAAATGGATTCTACCCACCACATTTCCACTAAGGTTCATTCAGAAATGATTCAGGACATGCCTTCGTTGTAAAACCAATTAAAGTCATATCCCAGCAGGTAACGCTATGTGAGGGGTGTAGTACACAACCATGGTATACTCGTGCTTTGTTACTTGAGACGAGAAAGCCTCCCCAACCAGTGTCCGTGAGGACAGTGCTCTCACCTCTCCTCTCCTCCTGTTGGGTATGTGTCATCACAGTTGAAGCAATCCTGTTAGTATTTTTATTTATTGACCTGGAGTGCAGCAAGAGCAACATGGCTCTGGGGGAAAGGGTCAAAGGCATGGAGACCCAGGTGGCCTCCACTGAAGGAGAAAGGCTTATGGAGGAACAGATGGATCTTGCAGATCAACACCTTGTATTGCTACTGGAGTTAGCGACGGGGATTTGGCTTTTATGCCCACAGGACCCTCTTTGACAGCTGAGCACTGCTAGGGGAAGATGAGATCCACCTGATAAAGGGGAGAAAAAGCATCCTTGCCAAAAACCTGGCCAATCTGGTGAGGAAAGCTTTATATTAGGAACACTGGAAAAGTGAGATGACAACCTATAGTCAAGTGAGGAAGGGGTGTACAGGGGTGGAAAGAAAAGAGTGCAGGGTAACAGGTACAAGAGAAACCTCAAGAAAGTATAAACAAGGGAGAAGGAGTCCATCTCCAGTGTATGTGCAGAAATGTGTGCAGCCTGGGAAACACGGAGGGGAAATAAGAGCTCCATGTGTAGTCACACAAGTACACCGTTGTTGGAGCAACTGATGTGTGGTGGGACAGCTCACACAACTGGAGTGTTGCAGTGGATGGATACACACTTCAAGCAGGAAAAACGAGGAGGGGGTTGCTAGCTCTGTAAAGGAGCGGCTCAGATGTATGGAGCTATGCTATGGGATGGGCGACTGGCTGGGTGAGAGCCTGTGGGTCAGCGTCACTGGACGGGCCAGTACAAGGACAGCATCCTCCAAGGGCAAGAACAGCCCATCCTGATATCGAGGAAGACACGTAAATGTATCAAGAGATTGGCTTGGACGAGCTCCAGTGCAAAAAGGCAGCGTACAGGAGGTGGAAGCAGGAACAGGCTGTAAAGGAGGAATTTAAAAACACTGCCTAGGCATGTAGGGATGGTGTCAGGAAAGCCACAGCTCAGCTCCACTTGAGGATGTCAAGGGCAACAAGGCGGCCTTCTACTGTTACATTAGTAATAGAAAGCTGGACAAGGGAAGTGTGGGCCTGTTGCTGAACGGGTGGGTTAGTGGCAGGAGGACCGGGTAAAGCGGAGTTACTCATTGTTTTCTTTGCTTCAGTCTTCACTGAGGTCTCTTATGTCTCTGTGCTGAGAGGCAGGGTTGAAGGAGGAAAAGAGCTATCAGCAGTAGATGACCATCTAGTCAGCAACTATCTGCAAGAACTCCACCCCACCTGAGATTGTGGAACGAGACAGGCTGTATCCAAGGATACGAGAGAAATGGCCCATGCCCTTGCAAGGCTGCTTTCTATCATATTTTAATAATCATGCCAGTCAATGCATCAATGTCATCATTTGAGATCCCCAGATGACTGAAGGCAAATATTGCACCCATGTTCAGAAAAGGTCAAAAGAACAATCCAGGGTCCTACAGGCCAATCAAACTCACTTCTGTCCCTGAGAAAATAAAGGAGCAAGTCCTCTTGAAACAAATTCCTGGGCACAGGAATAAGAAGTGATTGTGACAGTCACCATGTAGTCACTAATGGGTACACCATGGTGTAAATCATGTCTGACTGACCTCGTTGCCTTCTGTGATAACATCACTGGATTTATGGCAAATACGATAGTGGATATCATTTACCTCAACTTTAGAAGGGCATCTGACACCATCTCCCATGTTATTCTTGTATCAAAGTTAGGACATTAAGGTCTGCTGCTTGGACAGCTAGATGGACAAAAAATGGGTTGGATACTCAGGCTCGGAGGTAGTAGTTAATGGGCTGTACTCTACCTGGAGGCCAGTAGAAGTAGAGTACTGCAGGAATCTATCCCGAGACCTGTACTGCTTAACAGGACTTGCTCATAAAGTTTGTGAATGATACCAAACTGGGCACAGGTGAGAGGTGGAGGGGCATGGACCAGCTGATACATTGGAGGGCAGGGCTGCCCTTAGACAGGCTGAAGGAATGAGCCAATACAAAACATAAAAAAATTTAACACGGACAAATGCAAGATCCTGCACCTCAGAAGGACGAGCTCCTTGCCACAACACAGGCTTGTGAACCCCAAGAACTCGTGGTTGTGGTAGGTAGCAGGCTGAACGTGAACTGACAGTGTGCCCTGGCAACAAAGAGGGCCAACAACATCCTGGGCTGTGTTAACAGCACAGCTAGTAGACTGAAGGAAGTGATTAACCTCCTTTACTCCACACTCATTAGACTGCATCCAGAATACTGCATTCAGTTTGGGACCCCCAATACAAGAAAGACATTGACAAACTGGAGCAACTTCGGCAGAGGCCACGAAAATGGTAGGAGGCTGGAGCACCTGCCCTGTGAGGAGAGGCTGGGGGAGCTGGGCTTGTTCAGCCTGGAGCAGGGATGGCTTTGGGGGGACCTACCAGCAGCTGCCCAGTGCCTATGGGGAGGCCACTGAGCAGACAGAGCTGGGCTCTTTACAGTTGTTGCATGGCAGGAGGACAAGAGAAAACAGGCACAATTTGAAATGAGAGGTTCAGACTGCATACTCAAGCACTGGCACAGGTTGCCCACAGAGGTTGTGCAGTCTCCATCTCTAGGGGTTTTCAAGACTGGATGAAACCCCAAGCAGCTTGGTCTGACCTCAGAGCTGACCCTGTTGAGAACATCTTAAAAAACATGCAGTCAGAGAGCCTGAGAACCAGCTAACTGGTTTATGGGTAAAATGGCAGTCAAGTAGACCGTGGCTTGGTAGCTTCCACCAGCTTCAGTAGGAATCTCAAAAACAATTACTGTTGAGGCACTAGAGAGGAACTGGAATGATAAATGCACCAAAAAGAGAAATCAGTCATTTAGCCAGACATACACCTCTGGCAGACTTTTTAGTGGTATTAACTACCACATAAACAGGACAGGGTAAGGCAGCCTTTCCCACTGTACATCCGTCAGAAAGTCATGAGCTGCACCACGACAGCAAATGAGCAACGCTTGTCTGGCAGTAAGCAAGACGACACAAGTAAGAATGTGATGAACACCCTAGGTCTGAGAAGGGAAGTTCTGGATATCCACTAAAAGCTTGCAACAATCTCCCTTTTCTGAGAACCACAGAGACTGAAGAACTTGCATCCTTAACTCTCTTTCTATTAGCTAATTATCAAAGCAAAGACGAGAAAGCTGCAGAAGACAAAGGCAAGCAGTTACAGTCACCAACCCTTTCACACAGGAGATCATACAGACCAAGAAGTATGAACCTGAACTGCTCACGGTCTTATCCAACCACAAAATGCAGGAAACTTAAGTGGTGTGGCCTGACTACCACACTAAAGAATGCAACTCCGGTCAAGAGTCATTAAGCAGCCTCTTTCCTGAACAGCTTGTAGACATTTCCCTGGAATACAATACTGTGTGATATCAATACCACGGAAGTCACACCTGTCTAACTCTAAATGGTTGAGGTTGAAAGGTGGATGAAAGAACTTCTGGCAACTATGAATCATGAACTACAACACTTATACTGCTCAACATGCCTGAAATCGCTGAAATACAGGTTTTCCAAAAGGTCTCTGAGGTCAGTAGGAGTATGGAGAGCACTCTTGTTTCTGGACCAATGACAGAACTTTCAAAGGACAGATGCTCAAGGAAGTATTAAATTTCCTTTAAGAAATTAGCATTCTGAAGTCATGATGACCAGCAGATAAACAACTGATAGGACAGAATGGGACATGTCTGTTGCATGAGAGGAAAATGGAGAATGTTCAACTCTCCGAAAAAATGGACCAGAAGCATTCTCCAGTATGAGAAGGAAGGAAGCTCTGAGAAAAACAGCAGCCTTGTTAAGTAGCTTGAACCTGTATTTGGTGCTAAGAGTGTGTCAATCAGCATTTAGTCAGCCTGTTGCCTTGTGTTATCTACCCATGGTGTGTTCCTAGAACCCACTCTGGCATGTTCTGGCCTTCTCCAACACAAAAAGGGAGGTCAGCTGGTCATACAGGTATACCGGTGCTCTAATTACATGAAAATTTAGTGTTTTGCTCAATTTTCTTGATTGACAGAAACCTGCAAATTGCCTAGCAGGCTCCAAAACATCACTGGCAGGAAGTGAGATTCAGGAAGAGAAGCATTGCTGTGGGATGTGGAACGGGCTGCGACACGATGCTATCTCTTCACTGAGGGAATAAGCAGAGACAACCCTCCTCCATGAACACTCTGGAAAGGACCACTGGTTATCAGGGTTTACTGACCGTACCCTGTCATTAGCATAAGTGCTTGCCTGATACATCTTAACAGCTGGGCTCACAGACTTTGGCACCTGAGGCCGACCTACATCAACCTACAGAGGATATGCTATCCACATGAGCAATCTTGGGAACCGAAGACAATTCTGGATGAGACTCATGCACCAACCACAAGACAAGGATATTGACATTTCACCTTGCTCACATGAGCTTTTTCTTCTAACAAAGGAGTCTGAGCAAAAAGTTTGTCCTCCCATCATGCAACATCACAGAAAGCTCCCAGATGTAGAAGTAGAAATGACTGAGGCTGAAGAGTGCAGAACTATGTGGACTTGGGTACATCTTGCTAACTCACAGCTGCTGGCAGTAGCTGTTGTCAGCTGGACAATCACAAAATCAAAACTGGCAATTCAGTCAAATACGGCGATTCAAGTAAATCCATGGGAGCACTTGTCAACAGAAGGAACAGCAAACAGAGCTGTGTCAGTTACCAGTTATTCTGGTGCTTATCCAGCTGACACAGGTCTATGACACCTAGACCAGTGCTGAATAGTTTGGGTTTGGTACTTTTCCAAAAGTCAAAGGAAAACTCTCAACCACCTGGTAAGCTTGTGTAATAATACCATAGATCTGCGTAGTTTTGATTCTGGGACAGTCAGGAGAAGGTAGAAGAGAAGACTGCATGCCAGAAATCCTTTTCATGAGCCCTAATCTAAAGAGATAACAATAGTATCTTGGGAAAGCTGAATGCTTGGATGTGCCTGATCCATTTACCTGGTGAATGTGAATTCCTGAGCTGGAGATGGCCTTCAAAGCTTGCTCACTCAGGCAGCTAGTCCTGGAAACTGGGCTCCTACAGGCAGCTCACCTACAGCTGGAATGAATCAGAACAATTTCTGGGTGGGTGTAGCTCCCCAATGGAACAGAGACATGCCAAATGCAGGTGGGGTAATACAATTCGCTTGCTGCATGCAATGTATGAATGAAAAGAAGCTTTGTATAAAGCCAGCAAAATAGGAAAAGAAAAAAAAAAAAAAGAAGTTACGGGTCTAGAGAAGAGCAGCAGCATTAGTATAGTTGATCTCAACATTGTGGCTGAAATGGCAGCATCCAACCACGTACGCTGCGTGCCAAGCAGGGTGTGGATGCTGCAAAATATTTCAAGTCTCAAGTGAAGGAAATACACCAAAAGTTAGGATATACACATGGACTCACTCAAAGATTAAAAACCCAATAATTTCAAAACAGCTAACTCAAGATAGCACTCCCAGTGTGAAATGTCAGTGGCGACTAGTGCAATCTTTAACTTAGTTTAAGTAATCAAGATCAACCCTATGCTGCCAGCTTCAAGAAGGCGCTTGAGCAATAGGGAATACTGCTGGAAAAACCACTTTGCTTTTCAACCGCAAACTCAAAACTCGCAAATATTTGACTCCAGGCCTTCAGAGTCCTTCGGTTCAAAGGTCAGGGCTATTGCAAAGGTGGATGAGAAGAGCACTTGACTGGAGCACAGGGACAAGAAGCTGGAAAACAAATATGACAGAATCCCTTTAACTTTAATACCTGTGGATATGGCCCAGGGAGCAGCTTAAGCTGGAAGAATTAGCATCTGTAAACAGTGTGAGAAAAACAAGGCAGCACCTGGGAGCTGGAGAAACAGGAAGAAGACGGCAAACGGGGCTGTTAAAAACAAGCAACATCCCTCCTTGCATCCAGTTGCTGTGCCCACACTATGCCCCACTATTGCCAACTGGAGAAAAAGAATGATGCAAGATGCATCTGGGACAGAGAAAGAGAGAAATCAACTTGCAGCACAAGAATGACAATAGTTTCCTTTTGTCTGTGTCGTTTGTTGGCTCCCTGTCTAAACCTTCATCTCCCTTGCACACTCACCTCACCAATGTTGGAGGGAAGGGGCTGTGGGAGAAGGCAGACGTTGCAGCAGACACCTGAGAACCATGAACACAGAACAGAGCTACCTCCAGGGAAGGTAGGAGCTCCCTGAATCTTCATTCCACCACGTGTTTACAACTGTGGTGGAAAGTGGAAGAAGAGGAATGAGTACCGAAATGTTCTAAGGGGGTAGGGGATATAGGATTATAGAGATGAAAAGGGGAATACTCTGTCTTCCTTGAAAGTCCCAAACCCACTCAGCCTTTCTGACTTGTGCAGTATAGTTACGGGAACATGTTATCACAAGCTAGACGAGGGCATTGATTCAAGGCTCTTCAGCTGCCCGTACGTACCTGGGAAATGTAAGTCTTTTTATACCATCAACAAAGGAATAAGCTGCTGCTTATTTAGTTTCAATGACAGTCGAGGCAGTTTCCAAAACAGCTAATGAACTGTCCCACAAGAATTTCTTCATGTAACTACACTTCAGGTTTGCAGGTCCGTACCTGAAGGACTTGCACTGGTGTGGTGCAAATATGGGTACCAGTGAAATGCCTCTAGTTGCATCATCAAGATGAACAGGGCATTGATGAAGGAAAAGGAACAGGGCAGATATTTAGCTTAGAAGCATGCATAAAATGCTTCACTGAGCTGAGAAGACCTCTTCACAAGCAAGGTTCATAAACATAAAGGTGATGGGAGCAGTAGGAAAGAAGAAGGGAAAACATGACAGTATAAGATGTAGTATGTTCATGCATTACATAGTATGTAAGTATCTTCAAGTATCTTGGCTTCTTGTATGCCAAGTCTCACTCCTTCCTCTTCATAAGAAAGACAACAGGCATGAGGGCTGAAGGATGCAAGCAAGCAAACTTGGTAAACCAGTCTGGCAAGGACACTACACATGGGGCAAAACAAGGAAGGTACCAAGGTATTTGCGAGAGGAAACAATAGACAGGAGCAAGTGTTATTGGCAAGGACAGGGAACACGCCAAAGTCAGAGGGTGCCTCACGACACTGAGTGTTCACTTGATGACTTTGAACCTGATGAGCAGTATAACAAGATACTGTTATGACTCAAAAAGAGTAGGCAAGATGGTCAAGCCTCTGATGTAACAGCATCAACAATTTGAAAAGACCGGGGTGGGGTTTTAGCAGGTAAAATCTAAGAAGAGGCTCCACATGGCAAGATTGAAGACGAGCATGGATAAGAACAGAAAAGAAGGGGCATATTTCAGGAACGTCATGGAGGAATCTGTCATGGTTAGGTTATGTTCAGAGAAAAAAAAACAGTCCCAGCCCCTTTGCCTTGCTGAGAGAGATTACATTTCTAGACATTACAGCTCCAAGGAAAACTTTCTAAATGTAATCCTGTCTTCATCAAGGATCTGTCTGAACACAGATGCATGCTCTTAGTTAGGGTGTGAATTCACAGGACGCTTGCTATTCTACATCAATTCATTTAGACTGTAGTTGCAGGAATACTTTCAACTACCCTAAGGCAGTGGTAGCACCAAAAAAAGTTTTATTCTTGCTATCCCTGTGTTACCATCCCAACAGCAATGCACAAAAATTCATGCAGGACTGCTGTGAGCTGGATCAAGGAATTAAACTGAGTTAATATGAACCACTTCTTTTGGTAGATCAGTTTCAAATCTGGGATGAATTCCTCAGTCTGAGCCACGTGGTGACCATACACATTCTTTCATTAGCACAAGCGAGAAGGATGCACCAAGATGTCTCCTGAAGGACATCCTATCCTATCATCCTGAAGGACACATCTATAATGACTTGAGCAACAAAGCATTAAGAATTCTTGTGCAAAATCACGTGCTCCTTTCAGAAGGTGGAGGGAACCACTTGTAAAGTGTCATAAAGTGTCCATAAAGACATAAAGTGTCCACTCCTCAGAGTCCATAGAAGGAAACCCGTGCACAGCAGCCAGCACGCTGAAAAATTCACAACTGCACCAACTTTTTGACACAGAAAAGCCCTGCAGCTGCCTAGAGGCAAACAGCAGTTCTAGAAGGACTACAGACTGCTTTCTTCAGCCTACTGGGAAGGGAACTCAATGTGTGTAAACATGTATGAAGTAACTGGTGGGTTCACGAGAGAAGAGGGTTTGCATGATTATGTAACACTGTGGTATTTCATCTCCGTAATACCCTCTTACAAGTATTCCTGATTTAAGTTGAGATATTTTACTATCCTAAAACATAACACATGGATTGGACAGAAATGGAGGCAATCTTCCTTTTCTTAGATTTTACGACCTTAACTTAGAGATTCTCACACCTTCCACTTACTAGCTTGTGGTACAAATCCTCCCAAACTGGGTTAAAGCCTGGTTTGCTCCCTATATGGCAGCATTAAAGCAGCGGCCATAGCAATGGAAATAATCTCTGCTTTTGAAGCAGCCAGCATGCCTGTCTACAGCCATTGTTAAAACACATGCTTGGCTGTGCTTTGCCTAGCCAGATCAGAAAAATGTTTTCCCTCTGAACTACGGCTTATCCCTCCCTCCTTCCTTTTCATGTTTTGTGCTTTTCATACAGCACAATTATTCTGCTCCTATCATCCAAAACCAATTCATCTGGCAGGTGCTTCTAAGACGAGCAAGCATTCCCACTTCCAGTAAGACAAACACCATTTTGACCATGAAGACTCATTCCTAGCTTCCTGGATATTTACACTTATATTATAGGGACCATACATCAGTCCCAATTTCCACACAACTGCTGTAGACACATGTATGAATACCACAGTAAGTGATAAGTAGAATTTCATCCTAGAACGGTGTCTTTTTATAAATGAATGAGAGAAAATAGCAACAAAGATCCTTCAACCGCCCCCCATCCAGCTTTCCTGCTAACATTAGCAGCTTAGAACAAGATTAAATTCCAATTATAGCTCACTAAATAACCCACTAATAAAGTAACTGATCTAAGACAGCCAATTGTGAAATATATACGAAGAACTTTTGCTGCGAACATGTAAAACACAGTCTATGATAGTCTAGCCTCTGGTTTCACAGATGATTTTTCGCAAGGGCTTAAAAGGAGCTGACAGTTCAAGAAACAGGAGATGCAATCTTACTGAGGCTGGACCATCTTCAGTATATTCACAGATAGCCAGGTACATAATAGACAGGAGGGACGTTGTGTCTGTTAACATAATCCCATGATAAGTCAAGGCGTAGAACGACTCTAGTGAAGTTTATCGATGTTCCTTGTACAAGACTTAACAGCATCTGTTGCGATGCTGTCATGTAAAAGCATAAGATGACAGACTTGAAAGACAGAGCTTACTGAAATCAAAATCAATATTGATTTTATTTACTCAAACCAGTAATCAACATTATAATATTACACAATTTGGATGTGCTTTGTCCCCCCAAGCAGTTTCATTCCTGTCTGTTGCAATTCAGTTCTCAAACTGCTGTTCCTGCTTTGGCTCCTTTTAGTGACTTGACACTGTCATTTTATTCCATCTTCAAGGCTGCTGGCTCACTGCCATATATTCAAAATTCCTAATACTCATGAATGGATTAACAATGCATCAGAGGGGGTTGTCCTGGGCAATTAAGAGGAGGTCCATACTATTCAATGTCACACGAAGGAATATTGGGCAACCAAAGAGAAGTTGGCACTGGTACGGAACTATGAACATAAGCCATCATGTGTCCTAACATCAGCAATTTTGATTTAAACCGTCTCTGATGAGAGCGACAGCCTGAGTCAGCCTGCCAGAACAGAAAGAGGAGCAGCTCTAGACTCAGAGACAATGCACCTGCAAGGCTGGGAGTGAAGCAATACTTCCCATGATCCAAATTACTGAACAAGCCAACAAAGTGCTTTTGTGTAAGTGGCCCAGTCCACAAGTGGACTAGATATGTTATTTCAGGGTTATTTTTAATTGAGAATATTATATAATGTAAAAATAACTCTACAGGTCTATTTTGGTTTTGTATTTTGCAAGCCCACCACAAGACTACTCTTCTGGTTTATCAGTTTCTCGGGTAGTATTTCATAATTTTTCTTCCTCTGATCTGGAATACTAAAATTCCTAACAGAAAGTAGCATTAAATCTATAAGCTGGATAATCTCTGCCATGAATAAGCAACTTACCAGTTGCATGTATTACCTAAAACCGGTTTGAGATGGAAAATTTCAGAATTGTTTTTGTAACAATGACTACTTCCTGATGGGAGGAAGGAAGCTAAGCTGGATCATGATGGAACATCAAATGCCAAAGGGCACTCCAGTAAGAGCATCAAAACCAACCCAGATGACTTATATGATTCCATTCATCACAAGTAAACATTGTTTTAGAATTAAGGAGTCTAAAACAGAGATTAAAAAAACAAAAAAGATTCACAAGAACGATTTGATCTCTAAAATGGATTAAAAATTTTTTGGTATTAACAAGCATTTTGTTTTGGTTTATGTTTTAGTAAAGGCAGTTCAGCAAGTTAGCGCATGGATGGTTCCGGCAGACGACGGCACGGTAGCTTAGTGGAGCGGTGGGGGCAGGACTGGACAACCCTGGCCTGCAAGGTTCCAGGTACATTGCTGTGCTTAAGGAGAGTACTACATGCATCTGTTCTGTTCTATGTAAAGAATGTATATGGTTTATATGGAGTAAGCCTAAAATCTCTAGAGAGGACTGGACACTCCCAGATATTAATAGATCAGAAGAGGGAAACTTTTAGGAAGGTGCCTCTATTTAGAGGATGGATATTGTTTACATAACAATGCATAAAACCAAACACTTTGTGACATTTAATTTACTGATATACAACCAAACTGACAAGCTGAAAGACTCTGGTGGAGGATCCACAATTCCACATTCATGTCAAAGTTGCTTAGTCAGCCTTAAGAGACATAAGTTTCTGCCAAGTGACTAACCAACAAGTTGACATAAAATAACACTTTTAATTTGCACTGATACTTTATGATTTTGGTTTCTTATTTTTATTTTATTATTGTATTATTAGGCATTGCAGCAGTGCCTAAAAGATCCTCTAATGGAGTAGAGGCCTACCACGTCAGGGACCATATAAAACCAGAATAAAGACACAGCCCATAACATAAAGAGCTGAAAATTTATTTAGTTGATCTTCACTTCTTGAAGTTTGCATGTTTTGTTAAATTCATTGCTCAAACCTTTGTAACCTTAATCCATAATTTTTATTTAATTTTATGCAACTCTCTTTTTATTTAGCTGGGATTCATGTGTACTATTTCAAAAACCATCTAAAAATCTGTCGATTATGCAAGATAGATGTTGAACTGTTACTTGATTGCTTTGTCAAGTCAACTTTGTGCACATGGTATTTTGCAGACAGAAGCAATTTTACTTCATTCAGGATCTAAGCCAGCTTAAAGCAAGCCAGCTCCAGCGATATTTACCCTGAGCCTTTGCTACGAATTCTTGGGGGCAGAAAAAAAAAAAACCCAAACCAAAAAAACCAACCAGGTACTCATCTACGGAAACTGCAGTTCTGCTGACGCTGGATTGTCAGATGAACTTTTTCAATACTTTCTTTTCCTGACACTCAGACAGTCCTGAACTACGGGTACAGCAATGTTTGCAAAGCACTGGGACAAATACTGGAAAAAATGAAGCTAGCATTTCAACGATTTGTCATCTTTCATCCGATCACTTACAACTGGATACTCAGTATCCATTTCCATCTGACCTCAAGTTTTAGATAAGTTTTCCTTTTCCTATCATTACAGTAAAGAGAGAGATGAATCATAGTTGCAGCAATCCTAACCTGCTTTGTTATATGACATTTCCAGAGTCTTGTGCAACGTAAGCCTTCCCTTCATATTCATATAAACTACCTACCTTCTGCATTAAGATGCATGGTTTCCAGAGGTCCAATAAATGCATATCGCATTCCCAATCCATCAGACATCACAAGGTCTAGATCAGTAGGAGATATTAGTCCTTCCTAAGCAACAGAAGTAGAACAGGAAGGAACATTTGTGAATGTTTGGTTTTAATGCAAAATTGCCCGCTTTTTGGATAGAATTAAAAAATAAAAGTAGTAATAAAAACTAAGGGTAAAAATAGTAGTTAGCTTGCAAACAGAAACACAACTGTTTGCCAGACTTTTCCAACTATTATGCAAGTCTTCCTATGGTTCAGTATAAACATTCAATTCACATCTCAGATTGCTGTACTTCATAATCCAAATACACTTTGATACACTTTGACAGCATCTTATTTTTACATTTATAAATGAATACACTTTTTCATACAATATGTACTATTTGTACACACTAGTTTGCTCGATACTTACTACTTACAATAATTCATGTACCAAAACTAAACTGAGCCGTTTATGTTAACCAGTACACTTTTTCCTCAGGAACAGAGAATTGGAGAACACAGAGCAAACGTGACACTCTTAATAACACATGACCAAAAGAGTTTATATTAAATCCAAGTACTACACCAGCCCTTTTAAATACAGGAGTTTTAGCTAAATCTTACACTTCCCTTCATATTCTCATAGTGCTGGATTTTGGGGCAGACACACAACTGGCAGAACAGGGGTGCAGCAGTGGGTACTGCTCCTGAAGCCACCTGCAAAGAAGGACGGGACCAAACACGCAGCCAATGCAAGCTGCCACTCCCTCCACAACACTCACTGAACATTCAACCTACCCAGCCTCAACCTGCCCAGGCTCTCCAGTTCACCACCAGCCTCACACCTCAGAGCTGGCAGGATACGGAGCATGCCAAACGAAGCCTTTCTCCTGTTAAGAGCTGAGCACTGCTGTTCCACCCACATGGTAGGACTTACAAGAAAGCCAACACCCCCATCAGGTTAGGGCAAGCACACGAAGGCTTGGAGGGAAAAAAAAAAAAAAAAAAAAAAAAAAAAAGAGTTACGGTTCATTACCTTAACAGATTTACTTGAGAAGAATAATATTTATTATATAAGGTTGTTTTCCACCTACTAGAAAGATATGAATTAACTAAGACCTGTTCTAACCACTTCCATCAGATAAAGCTTGGTTTCAAGAACTTGTCCTCTTTATTCCCAGAGGCGTAAAAACATTTCTTTCTGGTTAAGAAAGTGGAAGAGATGCAGAACTGCTTCTAATTTATCTTCTCACCCTACCTTGGGGTGCTCTCCCTCTCAGTGCCTCTTTTTCCACAAACCCCTCTGACCTGCAGAATACAAGCATGTATACTCAACTGCTTGACCAAAGACATGTCTCTTGCTGCTAAATTTCCCTCTCACAGGGCCCTGTCTGAATGCTCCTTCGTATCACGCAGTGATCAGCTAGACTTACAGGCATGCAGGACAACTCTCCTGACCTGTTGTAGACATTGACATCTGAGCTAGACATCTAGACTCTCTTTATAATCACTAGGGAGAAAAAGGAAATCAGCACCTTAAAGCAGGCATCTAGAATAGGTAAGATGAGTTGTGTCCTAAAAGGGCCTAATTCTCCTCACCAACTGAAAGATGAGTAAGGAGCTTGGATATCAATGTCTACATTGTAGAAATCCCATCTTAAGTGAGCTGAATCCCACCCATAGTGTCTTCATCTTCCTGTGGTCATCAACTACATCATCTACTATTACTTTAAAAGAAAGTTACAAGGCAAGGACCAACGTAGCTTCTACAGCTGGCCACAGACATTGAGTTTCATCATCTCAGGCTTAAATAGAGCCTTTTATAAGGCTCAACCTCAAGTCTCGGTCTGTTGGTAGGCATTGCTCTTATCAAAAATAAGCCTGGCTGAATCCCTGTTGCAGGTGGCTTTTGAACTCTACCTTGAAAAGGAAACAGTAACATCATTATTAAGATCTACCCACCATATATGGAACACACAGCTCTGGTAACAATTTAGTTAGACATAAAATGGCAGGGATAAGGAAACATTATTCAACTTAAAGGTAAGGCATAGGCATGGTAAAGTAACTCATCTAGAGGCAGACAGGAAGGTCTGCATAAAGATAGGGCTAAATGAAAACCTCAGACAGCGCTGAGATTACAGACCAGCATCCCTGTAACTTACACAGGCACCGTAAGTTCCGTGAGAATTTTTTTCCCCTGACACGGCAACAAAACTTCTCTGAACAACATCAGCAAAGTCAACAAAAGCACTCTTCTGTTGGGAGGGCTTCATCCAAACAATGAGTTGCGCTGCTAAAATTGTGCTTGATGAGTGATTCGCCCCTCCGCCCCCCCCGTTGACAAGGATTTGTGGACAAAAGATTAACCACAAGTTCCAGACAAGCACATGAACCACAGCAGCAGTTAAAACATGGTAAACATAACATTAAAGAGTTAACAGGCTCTTGAAATGCTTCAGAATCACTGCAAATTATTTTTCAAATTAAAAACTGATTTCTTTCTTTTGATACCATAGTCTTCAGCTTCAGTAGTAACATTTGAAGATCAGGTGTCCTCAGAATCATGAGATGAGTGCTTTGCTCTTAGCCTTTTGACTATAGCTGTAATTTTACGGTTACAGCTGCTAAAAGGCAAAAATTGCTGCTACCAGAAGGAAAACATGACAGATCCCTCCAGTTGAGGGATATATTATTCCATACATGTGAGCTCAGTTTCTCCTTGTCACATAGACCCTCTTAAAGAAAAGCTTTTTACTTTTTCTCTTCAAAAATTAAAGACACACAAATAAGAAACAAGTTAGACCATCCTTCCCTAGGGAATAACCCTACTCCCACTTAACATCGTAAGTTGGCAGAATGATTCAGCAGGGTGGGTGCAAGGTCAGCAAGGTGTCTTCCACAAGGATTGGTGTTTATGCTAAGAAGTAAACAAGAAAGAGTTCCAACCCAGTTTCATTAAGTGTAGATGTGAAACAATCTCCCCAAGGGGATTTTTCATCCTCTTCATCCTGGGTAACCCTTGTAAGTCTTCCGCTCGAGCACTTGTCAGAGGGAAGAGGAAGCATGTTAGAGTTCACCAGAAGCTTTCACAGCTACAGAATTAAGATCTTAATTTAAAATAAATTCCACAAAAATCCTCAGTGACTCCAATGGCCAAACTTCAAGATCTAGACTAGCTCAGAGTCCTCCACACTTCTTGTGACACCATTTATATACCACAATCTCATCTTCCTGGACATTTTAATCTCCTGTGACGCCAGAGTATTGTCCTAATGCTCCTTTGGTATTTTATTAGTGCTTCTTGCTATGCAGGGACCCTTTTCTCCTTTCCAAAAACCTGTGGCGGTTCTGCAGTTTCCACCTTTAGGCCCTGACCCAACCTGCTTGGTTTTAATCAACAGTCTTTACATCTCTGAGTCACACCCATATCACAACTTCTGTCACCGACTTGGTTTGTAATCATATTAAAAGTGACATTGGCCTAAAAAAAAAATAAATAAACCAAACACCCAACCCCCCCAAAAAACGAAACTTGCTTTTTCTCATACTACCATTTCATCATGTTCTCCTACTCACTCCAGTCCGTCTCTGGAGTTATTTTGGACTCCACTGCCTCCCAGACCATATACTTTCTGTCTCCAAATTTGCCACTTCATCCTCTGTATCCCCCAAATCCAGTAATTTTTTTCTGACTGTCACCAATATATGCATTCTCTCTCAGCAGCAGTTGTTACACCCTTCTCTTCACTATCACTTCAATCAAGTCCCTTCCATCCACACCCTGATAAGATCTTTTTCCAGTCCTGTCATTTTCAGCATATGACTTTTCTCCTAGATCCCTCTACCAGCTCAATCTCTTTCCATTTCATCATCTTTGAGAAACTTGTTGTCCTACACACTTCACACCTCCTCACTTTGCTGGTCTTTATCTTCCTTCTTCCATGGCACCCTCACTCATCTTACCCTGTAAGAAACACTTAGTGTTAACACTATTTTTCTCCCTGGTCCTTTAAACTTCCTTTTATGATATCCCCCTTTTATGGGGCACTGTAATTAGATGTTTAACCCTCTACCTTATCTTTGATCTTTTGGAAAGGTCCTCTGGATAACACTATAATACAATTATTAATAATATGGAATTTGGAATTTTGAAAGTCTTGCCAGCATTTAAGGACTGCCAAGCCAGCCACCTGAGAAGGGAGAGGTACATAAATTAGGGACTGAAGCCAACGTACCCGATTGCTGTGAAAACAAACTAAAATGGACACACAGCCAAACCATGAATGTTTATTTTCAAAAAAAATAACCAAAATGGAAGGGCTCCCCATTCTTCTTGTCTTTTACAACCACTATAACCCTAAAAGAAAACTCACTTTTAAAGAAAAAAAAATACAATAAGGTAGTATCAAAAGCTTAGAGAGAGGAAAATAGAGACTCTTAAGATACTTATCATGATCCATCACGCAAAATAGTTTTAACAGGTTCTTAAAAGCAGCTGAAACTCTTAAATTAGATCAAGGCTGAAAAACTGCCGTGTTCTCCTATCTCTTCTGCTATATTTCATGACCTCCTTGCAAATTCCAGGTGATGCTTAGGAAAATATTTCACCAAGATAACATTCCACACAGTAATCCACAGTAAAAGGACAGTCCTAGATATTCAGGGTAAGGTTTGAGACTTCTCAGCTAAAGCGTTGATGAAACTGTTTGGTTGCTATTTTCCAGATGAAGTCAACCAAAACTTTACCTTCAGAACAAGACAAAGTCAAGCTATTTAACTAACACTCTTTTGCAATATAATCCCAAGCTACTATAGAATGTATTAGTACTGTTAAAAGTACAAAAGCAATAGTGTCAGCAGTGCACAGGGTCTTTCCTAGGCAAATAAAGACAGTAAGTCTCTGCTCCAAGGAGTTATGAACAAAATCAGATACACCAGTGACCACTGTCAATGGAGGCATGAGAAAGTAAATAAATGGTAACAGGGAATAACACAGAAAGCTGTTTGAAGTATTTTTCCTATTACTGGCTACAGATTATTCTACCAGTTCCAAACTGGTAACATCAAAATTTAGGACTAAGAGGAATAAGGATCTTCAACATCTCACAGTACATCTTTTACTCACACCATCATCAGCTTTGCAACACTTCTACCAGAGACCTAAGAAGTAAAAACATAAATAAGAAACCTACAAGAACGTCAGTCTCACACACACTATGTGGTCCTACAAGAAGTTCTCAGATACATGACCTTGAAGAGACAGACTGGAGTGTTCCCAGTATCTGCTTTTTCATAGAATAAATGTGGAGGATGGGGAAACAGAGGTAACTGATCCAAAAAGTTCCTGCCAAACACCTGCATTGCCCAAGTGCTCATGACTTGCAAGTCAAAACAATGTACATAAAAGACATCTTGTCACACAAAAGACTAACTCGGATCCAAAATGAAACATCTCATTGAAGCACTCTTGCCTCAAAGGGGAGCACTTGCTGGAATTCCTTCTTTTAGGCCCATAAATGAATCTATGGTCTTTGCTTCAAAGTTCTTTTGAAGTCAAACTTCTGCATCCTTAAATCCACATTCCTAATTATTCACATGGCCAAAGTTCTCAGCACCCAACTGCATATCTCCAAATGAGTTTTCATTCCTCCTACTTTCCTACAAATCGGGATCTCAACCTTCAGGCCTCCTAATTTTTCACCACCCTAACTCCATACTTCCCACTCCCACACTTGCCCAGTCCTGCATTCACAGCACTCATTTTGTGCCCATCTTCAAAATCCCAGCCTCCCTGTGTATGCTCCTGGGGACACCAGCACCTTTGGCAAAGCCAAACTGTATCCCAGTACCCAGGTTTCTCAGTGCTACTTTCATCACTTTGCTCTGAATTACACTTCTCTCTCTGCTCTAGCATCCAGCAAGCAGCTGTATTTACCACATTGCTTTCTATATAGCCCCATGTTCATGTTCATGCTCTGCATCAGAGCCCTTCTCCCATTGTATGATCCCTATCCCATGCCTCACCCATCACACATTCCAACACAGCACAGCTAAAGAGAAGAGACACTGACAGGTCTTCATTTGCTGAGCTACATTTGGGAACTAGAACATATCCTGCAAGCTGCTCAGTCCATTTGCGGTTAAGTTTTCCAGATACATGTTGTTAGTACAGCTGTACCTGCATGTCTGTCCTACCACCAACACTTTAAGTGTACATTAATACTTCTACCAGAGAAGCTTCCACTAGTTTCTCAAATGAAATAAGCTCAATTGACCAAAAAAATAAACCAACCAACCCCCAAAAAGACAAAAAAACTGCCCATGCAAAGGTATCTGAACTTGGACTTCGATAAAAAGTGTATGTACACATGTGTGCATGTATAAGATCGTGCCTCTGCCATTATTATAAATACTTTTGAGGCGAGGACACAGATGAGAACTTTCAAGCTTGCATCTCAGCAAAGTCCTCAAAAAACCCCAGATAATTGTTTGCATAAAGGGGCTGATTTAAGATCATTTCAGGTGGCTTCAAAACACTTGGAGACTGCTGCTATGTTTCTCTCCTGGTTCACACATAGCATTTATATCTGGAATATTTATGTCCTTGTTATGTAGCAAAGAACTGATACACCGCAGTGAAATACAACAGTCCTCCAGCAACAACACAAGGTTTTCTCAAGCACTCACCACGTTAAAATTAAAGAAAACTTATAACAGAAATAGGAGCGTTGATCAGTTTATGACCTGTAACTGTAGGCATACAAAGATACTTGCTCAGACCTTTACAACCACTAATAAAACAAGTAAGCTTGAAATGACGTTTTATGGTTCTGCCTCATTGTTCTTTTACAATAGTCAAAAGCAATATACAATTATCAGCATAAAAATACCACAGCGTTCATAAGTAATTTCATAAGAATGTCTGTGTTCCGCATCCAAGCTGACTTGGATTGCCTCATCCAATACATTCAATGTACATATCTAACCACAAAAGGATTAATAGCGTGGTCATTTTGGACAAGAATGCCTTATTAACAAGTCTCCCTCCTGCTAACATTTGCGGTTTATCTTCCACTCGCAGTGCTTCTTAGGGTAAGGAAAACTTTTGTTATGGGAAGGAATCAATGTCAGTAAAACTTGCTTTTAGGAGCCTCTCAAAGACCGAGATTTGAGGGAGGCTCACGTTTTCAACAATAAGAACCAAAAAGTGACTTAATCAGAAGCAAGAAGTATTTTCCCCACTTTGAAAGTGGGAAATACCAAAAGAACACGACTTGCAATAAAAAGGACTAAATTGGCAGCACAACAGTAGAAACACAGAAACTGCCGCAGGCTTGCAGCTCTCGCCTATCTGCAGTGATTCTCCCCCCATCGCAGGCAGTGGGTAGCCCGAAGTCACACAGCTGAAACCATACACCTGGGGTAGCTGCTATCTGTCCAGGCTTTTGGAATGGAAATACAGCCAAAGCTGTTAAGTTTAAATGTCTATTTGCCATAAAAGCAAGAAAATTATACAAAACCAAAGAACTTGGAAACTTTGATGATGCACAATGAAAGCAACTTGCGCTATTTGTCAGTGCTTCAAGCACGATTTTGTTAATATTCATGTATCACCCCCCCCCCAAAGCATCCACACAGGGTCATACTGAGGGTTCACCTCAAATCGATACCTCTTTTCCAACAGTAGCCCATGAAGTGTTCTTATACTCTTTCCATAACCAAAGACCCAATAGAGAGTGATGCTTTCAGTGATAGGTACTGCCTCAGCTCCTAGCAGTCCCGTCTTTGAGACTTCGACAGTTGAAGGTTACTTCTGTATGGTCAGCAACTTCCACAATTCCGGTTATGCCTCTCAGAGACATGAAAGAATCCTACTAGATTTTTGAGGCATTACTTCCCTGGATACCTGTGCTGACCAAGGGTATTATATAAATAGTTTCCCAATAACTTTTTGAACTCTTTTAAAAAAGAGCTACAGTGTAAGTGCTAACTTCCATTTCTGCACTATTATGCTAGCTGCTGTGTAAAGAGGTGCCTAAATTAGCATTTCATCAACTTCATATCTGAGTTTTTGGATTCTTGGATAAGTTCCATTTCTCCTTCAGCCTGTCATTATTCATTTCCTCTTTCCTCCTCCAAAAATCTTGTTCTCAGCATGACTTATTCTACTTCTATGTCAGATCCCTTCCTTTCAAGGAAAGGTTACACTGTGGGAACCTCCTGAACAGTGAACACTGCAGTTCAGCTGGCTTTTACCCCATGAACTCACTTTCCTTGTTCACATTTTTTTAGTAGTCATTTCTACATTTTTAGTCTCAAAAAAAAAATTTTTTTCATCAGTGTTATTACTGTTTCAAAAATAATAAAGAGGTTACTATCCTTTCTATCCTGTGTCTTTCAACATGACTACAGCTTTCTGAAAGTGTTTTTTTATCACATACTTAAGACTTTGTATTAACTTTTTTTAATAACAGAATCCTTTTTTTTAATTTGAAGAAACATCTCCAGTAGAATCCAGTAGATCCAGTAGATCAGTTCCTTCCTACCAGCATTGTTTTACTTGTTATTATTCACCACCTCCTTCATACTGTTGTATTGTGTTGCTAGTGGAAGCTAACTACAGGTAAGCAAAATCAGTTCAGCAACTATGTTTACATCCTGCTTTGGAAAAAGAGTTGCTTTGTTTACAATTATTTATTTATTACTTTAGTTTTAAGATCTTTACCTATGTGTGCATGGTTGTTTTAAACAGCTTGAAAAATCAAAACACAGCCTGTGACAAAAAAGTAAGCTCTACTCAAGCCCAACTGAATCTCTTCTCAACAGAATAGCAATAGACTCATAATTCAGCTCTTCCTGATGAAAGATCAGACTTTGCAGCACGCAACAGGTAACTGTGAGAAAAGCTCAAGTGGCACAAATAAATGATTCTCAGCTGGAAGTCTGAATGGGCAGGAGGAGGAGAAATCTGTCTTTACTACAAGTATCAAATAACTGTTGAACCTATGAGTGCAATTCCTGAAAGACCAAAGAGAAAAAAAATTAAAATATTATTTTCATAACCACTGAACAGTATGCCAGCAACATTCAAAAAATAACGGGAAATGATGAGATAACCTAGAAAAAAGAAAAATCATTATTTTAATTTCTATACTTTGAAGATTGTTCTTTTGATTGTCCTGAAAATGACAGTAACCTGAAAAGAAAGCAGGATAAAGGACAGTTGTTATGATCATATTACTTTGGTTTTGTTAGTCTTTGCTATTTATAACTGACATCACTTCTTACTGCTTTTAATTTACATGTTAACATATAAGGGACAGTTTAAACAAAGATGACACAAATTTATAGGGAATATAAATATACAATCTTGCTTGTCACATCTACAAAACTGGCACTGTGTGTGTGTATAGAAATTGGAAAAAAAAAAATAAATACATACACCCACAAGTCTCCAGGCTTCACTTATCACTGCATACTGGAGCCGATTCAGAACAAACCCCTCAATTTCTCTGTTCAGTTTGACAGGAGATTGACCTATCATCTTCATCAGGGCATATGTTCTCTCTGTAGTAGAAGGATCTGTTTCTGGATGAGGAACAATTTCAACCAACGGCACAAAGTAAGGTGGATTTACCTCAAGAGGAAACACAAAAGAAGAATGTCAACTATCAAGAGATTATCAGAACAAGTTAATATAAAGCATCTTTATAGCTTACTACTAGCGTGGGTATTTTCCAGTAAACACAGTAAGCCTGATCTTCAGACCCTGAAAGACTTCACCAATCCACTAAAAGCTGGTGTATTAATTCAAATTAAAAAAAATAATTCATCTTGCATTAAATCTAACTCTGCTTAATGCCAGTAAAGTTCATGGAGCTACACTAAAGATGATAGCACTCAAACAGTACCAGAAGATTTTATACTGACTTGAGTAACTGTCAAGAAAACTGATGTTTTCTCAATATTCAGGCTGTTTGTTGTTGTAAGACATCTGGTCATCACCTGTCTTTCCAAATGAAGCAAGGCATTTGCTTTTAGATATTCAGGAACTATATGACAAGATTATTGCTAAACACCACCTGTAAGATGCAACACTTAATAGATAAGCTGCTACTGGCCCAAGCCTGCAAATATATGCTAAATACAGTAACAGATATCACATAAAACATACTTCGAAAAAGTTGCAGAACAGGTTACCTTCAAACACTGTACCTACTTAAAAAAAAAAAAAATATTAAAAAATTACTTCTCCCGACTCTTCCCAAATGTAATTTCTCATCTTTGTGCAATGTATTTTTGAAGTAATAAAGAAAAAATTCTAAAGAGCACCCTATAAACAGCTAAAATTTCTTTGGGTCACAGTGTTACAGGCCGTAACACTCCCCGCATGCTCTTTCCAAAAGCAGCAGTCCTTCAGCCATATTCTTAAGGTGTTAAACTTAGCTCTCAGTCTAGTTTCCAGGCAATAAAAGGAGCTAACATAGCACAAATTACTACCAGAAATAACATTGACATTTAAAGGATGGTAATTAAGTACTGATTCTTTCACCATCCTCCCTCATAGACAACTGCTCTTAACTCTGCTCAAGTAAATGCAAGTACAGGATTTAGTCACAGCAATGTGCAAGCAGTCTTTCTTCTCGGCATGTTCTTGCTTTTCAGTACTTCCATGGTTCCCTTTACTGTAGGGTCTGACCAACGTACAACCTGACGTGGGTTACATCTGCTCTAAAACTACCAGTGTAACACACCTCATTCCCTTTAAAGTGCCTCGTGTTCTAACATAACCCTTCTCACATCAGTCTCTGGCAGTGCCACCACCGACGCTAAGAACAGCGTGATGGGCACCATTGCAGGTGTGGTGCCAGGCAATTTAGCAAGACCCAAAACACCTTTCTAACCCTCAAGTATATCACAGGTTCCCATCAGGAAGAGGACAAGTTAATTGTTGAGAGAGACTGAGGCTATTATAAATTTCTTCCAAGATTAGTGTTGACAGTCATCTTACTGAAATACTCTATTTCATGAATTTGGCAAGGGTAGTATATGGGTGCGTTCCTGAGCACACTGAGAAGACTTAGGAAGATGATTTTTTAGGAGATAATAGATGTTGGTAAAAACCGAAAGTGGTAAAACGAGGATCAAACTGGGTGTGGGGGAAGGTTTCTAAAAATGAGAAGCCTTTCTTCAGGCAGAAGAGCTTACCTTACTCAGCCTAATAAAATGAAAGCTAAGAAAGGATCTAACAAAGTAAACACAGAGAAAGAATTCAGCTACACAAAACCTGCCGACAAACATCAAATTAATTTTAATGGACTGTTAATAAGATTGCAACAAAAATTAGAAGAAACAGACTACTTCAAACAAGATTATTGGAGTTAAAAAAAAAATCTAACAGAGTTTAATACATTTTTAAGGTAATTTGATTATATTACATTTCTTGTTCAGCAAGGGACTTCACTCAATGGCACACAGTCTCCTCTAGCTCCGTATTTCTAGCTGTGTGACCTAGCAGGTGTGTACAGTCCATGAGAAACAAACACCTCTGCAGAAGACCTCTACCAATACACTGCCTGAGAGAACAGCTGTACCTACAAGTATTGCATGCATTTCTATCATACAGCTATGCTACGGGATTTCATTTATTTTTTCTAATTACTGAACTTATTGCTATGTTAAGCAAAGAGATGAGCTCCTTCTGCCCTTTGGGTATTTCATTTCATTTCTCTTCAACACGCTCACCTGTGCCAGAGGCTTTACAACTTTAGCTTTTTATTTTTTTGGTATATCAAATTCCACACATCTTGTTTTCACAGTGTCTTGCAGAGCTGCTTGCTTCCTGCAGCCCCCATTCCCCATGTCGTACCGTCATGTTCAAGGTTAGAGTAAGGCCATGGTTAAAATAAAAAACACCAAAAGCCAACAACTATTACAAAGCAAGCATGTTTCCCGATATAACACATGCAGAAAAGTCCCTGGAAGAGTACACTGGCTCACAGCTTCTCCAGTATGCTCCCCTTTGAGTGAAGATGAGATTACTAAGAAAATAATCTCAGTTGGATTGCAAAGCCATTTCAGAACAATTAGACATTTTAAGGCACTGCAGAGCATTTGCTTTGGAAAATACAGATATCCTTACAACAGCAACCTAGAAAATGTTTAGGCAGGGACTAGCTACCTTTCCAAAGCTGACAAAACCTCGTTTCAGAAGTGGCTCCTATTAAGACTGCATCTCAGACTAAACAAGTCAACTCATACAGACTAACTTGGGAAAACAGTAAGAAAGAGTAATGTAAAAATCAAACACTGAATAGGCAGAAGTCTAGGAATTGGTAAAAAAAAAAATATCATAGCTATACTTACTTAATACAGAAGTCTAGAATAGACATTATCTCTTCTCTTGCTCTACAGAAAGTTACAACCCTGGAAATATGAGATAAGGAACTACTGAATTTTAGACTGGAGAAAGGCTAAACCTAGGCACAGAAACATGCTTTGAAGTCTGACTTTAATTAAAAAGAAAAAAAAAAAGGAGGGGGGGAGTTGAAAACTAATTACGCAGAAAGAAACCAATCCTTTTGTTCCTTTTGCTTCCCAGTCACCTCAAGGCACAATGGTGGTGGTAAAGGGGTGTCAGAAAGGGACTGACCAAATGCTTTGACATGGCAGCATTAGGCTACAGGTACCTGTAGGGACATTACAGTAAAGTACTGCTGTATTTTTGTACTCACACTGTCACCCTTGAGCTGCCCAGGGAACTGACATTCATTTTACAGCCTGAAGGATGTGCTGGAGAGACCACATGTAGTTACCGAACTGCAGACAGCAGAGCAGTACTTTCCTCCAGATACTGCAAACCTTCGTAACAACAGCCCTCTTGACAGATCCGTCACACACCAGACTAACATCAACCTAACAAATTTATTAGTTTTGAGTAGCGGAAAACAGCAGCAGTAAGAATCCCAGTGATCAAGACAAAATGCTCTTCCGTGCTGAGGAAAGATGTGATACACCGCCGTCTGGCAGGCCCACACAGACCTCTACAGAGGCTCACAATGCCCTTCAGCATTCTGAGGTTCTGCTGCCACCTCTAGTCATGCCATTTCTGCTTCGCTGCCCTGTCCCAGCTGGTCACAAAGCATGCAAATTCAGCTTCAAGTACAATTTGTTTCATTGCATCCATCTGCTTTTCCTCTTCAGGTATACTGGTCCTGCATCAGGCATCTGAAGAAATCAGAGTCAAAAGCTTCCATCTTTCACCAACAGTACCTGACAAGCAGATGCAGCTCACTGTTTGGATCTTTACTGTTACCCAATGGCAGCTGAAAAAGGATACTAGAAAAGACTAATGATACCACCAGAAGAAAGTAGGGAATTTAATAGGTTTGTCTTCAAAACACAGAATTCCTACATTTTGAGAGCCAGTAGTTTGAGTAACACACAACAATATGAACACAACAGCTTGCACAGCATATACCTTGAGCCAACAGTATGAAACATGCATATGTCCTTTCAATTTAGTAGAGGCTGCTGCTCACAAACTAAAGCTCTTCTGGTAAGTCAGCCCCTGCACCCTAACGAAGGCACACAAGCACTCCAAATATCCTTCTATATCTCTGAGTCTGCAGGGAAGAGTTTGGGATGCAGTTCAGTTAAACAGCTGTACTACCACAAAAACAAAACATGCCATCATACTTACAGGGTGTGACACAATACACTGCTTAACATGCTTAAGGCCAGTGAACAGTTTGCTGGGTAAGAGACAAGAGGTCGAGCTGCTCAAGATAACATTGTCACCAACAATAAGATCTAACTGACCAAAAATCTTCTTTTTCAGTTCCAGGTTCTCCGGAGTACATTCCTGGAACAAAAACAGAAGTCAGTATTAGAAATCTTCCAGTTCAATAGTTATTTATCCATATATTTCAGACTTCACTGATCCAACCTTGACACCTAGAACTCAGCACAAATCATCTATTTTAATCAGCCTAGATATATACCAGTGAGCCATAACACGAAAATACTTTCCCGCATATAAAGAAATGGAAAACCCAAGAGTTTTCTATAGCAGAAGATGGACCACCACACATCACAGGAGATTTAACACCAAAAAAATGATTCTGCTTTGTCTAAAATAAAGACTTTTACTCATGCACAGAGATAACACAGTATGGAGGAATAAGACCTGGTCTCCATTTTATTTTTTTTTTTTAAGAGAATCTCACATGACCGAAGTCAGTATTCTCTCTCGGACAGGATGGAATTGAATAGGTGTATCTCAAGAGAAGATAAACTTACAATCTCCAGAAGTATGGCAACAGATTCCAAGGTACAGTTCTGGAACCTGCACTGAAACAACTCTCACTGACCCTCACACTTCAAAAGCTTAAATACCTCTATTCATTTCAACTCTGAGAAAGATTTCTGAAGTAGAATGCACGCTATCAGAACTTCTCCCAAAGCTATTGAGAATGTCCAGCTCTGCAGTATTGTGTGAAATTTCACATGTATGAGCCAAGAGACACAATCTGCAGTCACTACAATTTCAAAGTTATCCCCCTGAAGGAGAGCAAGCAGAAGTCCACCAGTCTGTGAGCAATGAGGACACAGGAGAGTAACATGGGATTGTGGGAGAGTGGATGCCACAATCAACAGGAAAGACTTCAGTCTACAAGAATAAAACAGGGAAACAAAGCCAGCTTGTTTTCAGGATTCTTTGGAAGGGTTTAAAAAAAAAAATAAAAAAATCCAAACAGCATCCAAAACTTGCAAAACCTCAGTTGTCCCCTTAAAACACACAGAAAATACCTGCACTTTTCCAACTCTAACCTTCTCCCACCTGCCAGTACTTCATTCTGTCCTTCCTGTTATGCTGAACTGCACGTAAGGGTAGGCAAAAAGGCTACACATTTAATATAATCCAAAATTTACATTTAATACCCACAGCTTCAGACAGACTCTGTGGCAAGAATGCCCAGGGACAGAGTTTTTAACACAGTAAGTGGGTTAAAAGTAATTTGAAGTCTTAAAAAATAAGCAAGTTGCACGGAACAGTACTAAAAGTTCCACCATGCAGAAGAGATAAACAGGGTCATTTAAGAACTCCAGATAGAGCCCAAAGTAATAGACAGCCTTATCAAAACAAAATGATACTCTGCTTATAATTCCAGGATCCCTGCTTGTTGGTTAAGTTTAAATAGTTTCTTTTACTAAAGCCAAAGATGAAGAGAACTCTGCAGATACTGTTCAAGCTAATGAAAGAGTTGCTCTCAATAGGTTTATTGTGAACTTGAAACTCTAAGCCTCCTCTCACATCAGATGATAATCAAAAAGGCAAACTCAAATCTGCTGGAAACTCAAACCTGCCACAGTTACATAAGGCTTCTGAATGGGCCATTTGCTTGAAGTTTCTCATATAGTGTCACAATTGTATTCAGATTGTTGGACCACTGCAATAAAGTTTCTGTCCTCATCGAGCACGCAAGTATTTTCTCAGAGACACCAATTCCCCAAAGAACAGAGGGGAAATTAAGCTCTAAACAATCCATTAAACAGGAACCTCACTTGCTGTCAGTTATGGAGCCTGGAGAGGTCTGAAGCTATTCTGTTTACCTGAGAAAGAGACGATCAAACAGGGAGCAGATAAGACAGGTTTTCAAAGCTACCACAGTCTCTCTCAAAGAATCAGTGCAAAAAAGGTTAGCGTACACCTCTACGCATTTTAAGTGACACTGTATATTTCTGTGCCCTTTTTGTAGAGATCACACCTCTTGTTTGCAGTCAACAGGACATTTTCATTCCAAGGCCTGAGCACCTGAACAAGGGTGCTGTTAATCTGACTTTATTATTAGACATCCTTTTTAACCGCCTGATCAGAACATGACAGTTGTTAATTTTTAAAACCCATGTCCTGGAAGAGTTGTATTGAACTAAAAGCTTAAAGGTAACAGGCATTACACCGTACAAATACACGTTCAGAGAACACATAGCAGCTACTTCGCCAGCCTACGAACTCTTAAAGAACTGCACAAAGTTAAACACATACTAGACTCTCTCCCTAGCAGACAACACTGACACCCAGACAAGGTGATTGAGGTCTAGTTGCCCCTAATTAAAAAGTTGCACTCATATGACACAACCTCTGGAATGCCAGTACATGGATTCCTGCAAGTGAAGACAGACCAATCTTGGGCTCTCCTAGACCCCTCTTCATTCCAGGAGTGTATCCCATGCCACAGGATTTTTCCAAGCAGATTTTGACCTAAACAGGCCAAAGTTGTCTCCCCTGAAGGCCAGGGCTGTGATCCCACTTTTTGTCTTGCTTCTCCTCTCAGGATCCTCAACTCCATCTCATAGCCACTGTAGCCAACACCTCCCCCTGACCTTCACATCTCCAACCAGTTCTTCCTTGTTTGTAAGTAGGAGGTCCAGCACAGCATGTCTCCTCTTCTGCTCCTCAGCCACATGTGTCAGGAGGTTACCATGAATCTTTAGTGCTCTCCTGTGCTGACCCCTCCAGCAGATATTGATGTGGTTGAAGCCCTGCCATGAAGACAAGGGCCTGTGAATGTGAGGCTCCTTCCAGTTGTCTGAAGAAGGCCTTTTCTTCCTGACTAGATGGTCTGCAGCAGAAACCTACCACAGTGTCTTCCACATTGGTGGTCCTGTTAATCCTGACCCATAAGCTCTCAACTGACTCCTCATGCAAACCAAGGCAGGGCTCTGTGCACACTAGCTCACAGCATGTAATAAACACAGCTATCGTCCTCTCCTACCTTCGTCTTGCACCACCTAAGCCCCAAAACCTGTACTTCACTGCCAGGTTGCAGCTGCTACAGCAAGAGTGCCCTGTAGCCTTGCCCTGACCACAGCTGAGGTAGAAAATAATTTTCAAGAGTTCCGTGACTTCCCTCTTCCCCATAAATTCAATAGAGCTTCAAGTAGCACGTAAACTGTTTAGAAGCCATAACCACTTTGACTGCTACAAGGATGCTCTTCATCTTCCGTAGTCAAGTGAGTATCTTCAAATGTGCCACAAATCCTGGCTCTGTTCCTCTATTTATATACATATAATACACGCCATTTTAAGTGATCTCAGCTTTTCAGTGCTGCAAGTTAGCTGACAATTTCGAGGCACTTCTGTAAAATAGTTCCCAGAGTCAAGTGAAGAATGAAGATATAGCAGCAGCTTTCAGAGCACTGAACTGTTTCACAAGCTGGACCCAGATTGTCAGCACTCCTGCAACGGGAACTATGTCCAACTTTTTGTGGGAATATGAAGATCTTCACAGGATTAAGACACAAAGAGTTCAGAATCTCAGAAAAGCAGCTTTTCTGAAAGTTTTGGTGCCTAATCCATTTACATAAATACTTTCATTATCTTCTATAGTTATAATCCACTAGAAAAAGAACTTCCCAGAAAAGACTTCAGGTATAATTATTTTCTTTTCAATCTACCAAGTCACTTTAGAATGTCAAATTTGTAAAACAAAGCCTGATTAACATAAACCTACATAAAGCAGGGACCTGTGGATTTTAAACAGCATTCAGGTTATCTGTATAAAGACAGACATTAAAAATACCTGAAAAGGACACTTCAAAATTTAATTAAATGAAACATAGATTTCAAAGCACTATTACTATAGCTAGTGACTGTACCGTCAAATACAACTATTCCATATAATTTTACCATATCTAAATAATAATAATGAGAAGATTCTTGTAAAAACCTAGTTGACTTCAAAAAGAAAAAGTACATATGCTAAAATAATCTCTCTGGAAATTAAATCCTGCAATTTTAAAACCAGTTGTGTTCGCCCCAATACTACTGGCAAAGTTGAGGGTACTGAAGTTATCAACAGAAGATTGCATCTATTTGCTCCACTTGCAGATGCACATGGACTGCTGTGTTTCTGTCATTACCACCATTTTACAGAATACAAATCAAAGTAAAATTAGATTTTAAGCAAAATAGTCTTTAAAATGCTCACTACTATCATTAGTATTTCAGTGCTAATTATTATTATTTCTATTTAGGCTTTCATATTGATATGCTGGTTTGTCTGGTCTTCTCCTGCAGGGTTTAGGTCTGTATTTCTGTTCTGGAAGACTGAAGATGCACTCTCTATTAAGGAAACCAGAGCTTATTTCTTTCGTATTCCATGTCAGACACTGATGTGCATTCTACTCAGTCAACAAGTCACGCACATGAACCTGGGGAACTACACCACCCGCAATCAAAAAATGTGACATTTTTACTGTAGAGTTTGGGAGTTCAGCTAGTGAAACAAGCAGAGAAATAAAATGCTATTTTTAATATGAGAACAAATTGTTACATCAGAATATCAATTTTGCTTCCAATATTACTGCTAACCACTATCATTTAGCTCAATTATCTAAACTTTTTCGTGCATTGAATAGGTTTGGAAATTTCACAAAATTCAAAATTATTACCTATTTCAAGGATATGTATTTTGGACTTTTCCATCATGCTCCCCTCCCCAAATGGCAAAGTAGTTTTAAAGATGGATAGTATATGGATATACCAGTATCCCAGGATATTAAGAGAAGGTGCCAAATAAAAATGCATCATTTCAAACTGCAAAAAAGGTGGGGGGGGAAATATATTTACTTCAGTCTCCTTTTAGAAAGTGTTATTACCCTCATCTGCTGGCAAAGACAGGGACAGGAGCTGGGCAGGAGATACTCTTGCTCATGGCTTACGGGTTTGGGATGCAGCACAGAAACACGAGACATACGCAGAGGTGTTACGGAAGGAGTCCCCAGGCTATTGCACACCTTTCAGTGCAGTGTCAGCATTTTTATCAGTTAAAATGAGGCAGATTAAAAGAAAACAAAAACAAAACCAAAAAAACCCACCACAACCCACAAAAACAACCAACAGCATAGACTCTGATAATTGACCTGACGATGTTAGAGCATGACTGGAACTGGAGGCCTCAGCAGTGAGGGTGACAGGGAAAGAAGGGCAGCAACCTGGCTGTGGACAACACCCGAGAGGTGAGGTTAAGTGGGACTGACCCTAAAACATGTGGAGGTGATGCAGGAACCCAAACCTTATGGCATACGCACAATGGAACAGAAGCTCATGAAGATAGCTGCCACTTTTCCCCCCTGCAGATATTCACTCCATGTACCTGGGTACATAGCTTCCAAGATGGTTTCAAGCACATGTCCAAACACCAGATCGTTAACAAAAATATGTTTGGCAAAAGACTCGTTAGATGTAAAACAACTCTAGCTAGCCCAAAACAAGCCACACAACCATGGCAACCAAGACTTTATTTCGAACCTGAACAAGAACTTGTAAGCCAAGGGTAAGAAAGCAGGATAAGGACAGCAGCTCCTTTAACTGAAAAGCACACTGGCAATTTGTTAATGACGGGGCCACATTATCACCATTTAACACAATTATTAAAAAAATGTAAATAAAACAGAAAGACATGGTCATGTATGCTCACAACCTGGGGCTTCAGTTGTGACTTTCTAGGGGGTAGGTATGCACTGAGGTAAAATGGTAGACACAGGGGAGGAGAAGGAATCACATCACATGAGGATTTTAAGAACAGGTTAACCCATTTTTGATACACAGTTGTCTAGGTATGACTGATCCTGCTTTGGGGCAGGGGTTGGACTAAGTAACCTCTGAAGTCCCTTCCAGCCTGATATTGGATAACTCTGTAGTTGGTAGGGCAGCAAAGGTAAAGCTGAATCTTCTGATAAAGGTGGGATTCTCTTATATGCTGTTCTGCTGAGGAGCAAAGGACCGGGCAGGGGGGAATCCCTATACAAGTTTAACTCTGAATCATAGGCTTTGAACTTGTTTAAATTTCCATTCAAAATATAGTTATAAAAGTATCTTACAGCAAATCTACAAATGCCTGACTTTTAGAACAGTGTTAAGTTCATATTCAGAAAAACTTTTATTAGAATTCAAATCCATCAACTAAAGGACAGTAGATGAGTAATCTTATTACAGAGCAGCTGTAAAAGCATTAGTTAAAACACCACTACTTTCAGGCTAATTTAATTAAAAAAAAATAATCAGATTTTAGGGCTATAATTCACTTCAGATCTGAAGAAGTGATAAATTCTTAGTTGTCTTGAATTTATGAGCTCATACCAGTGTGAAATCTGATGCTTTGTAAATCACTAGCTCTTGAGTGACATGAAAGACTGTCTACCACATGATACTGTTACAAGTAAATAACACTTTGGTGAGCTGAAACCCAGCATTTAGATGGAAACATTTTGTACTTTCCTACAGTTCAGAAACACAGCCTGTTAAAGACCTAGAGCAGTAAAAATATCAAGTTACTGCCATTTTATACTGCTCAGAATAAATGACTGAATTACAAATGTCTGTTCAACCTTTAGTACAAAACACAAAACAGGTTTTCAGAACTACATTTTCTAAAATCAGAGGCAAATTTGCAGATTTGAGAGGGTCTGGGGGGATTGTGTGTGGGGTTTTTTGTTTTAAAACACTGACAAAAAATGAAGGCAAGTTTTCCTTCATCTAGTGTCAATATATTGCCATGAAGAGATCCATCTTTTTCCATTATGTGTCCTACAAAACTTTCAAAAGACAAACCGACAAGCTGATCAGGCTGCTACAGAAGAGATGAAGACCTTTTTTGTTCCCTTGTGGAAGGGCAGTAAGATCTCAAATAGGTTGACTGACATCCTCTTCCCCACATCCTTTCTCAAAGGATGAGAACTTCTCTGTTTTCTTCTACTGTGAACCCACTCACCCTGAAAAACAGGAGAAGCCATCTAGGAAAGGCAATGGAAATACAAAGCAGCCCTGGAAAGGAGACCAGGGAGCACAGAAAGAGAACCTGAAGGGCAGGGTTAACTGCTGGGCAGGATGACAGACATGGCAATGACTACCTCCTATGACAAGGACCAAAACCATATTCAAGTCTGTAATGGTGGTAGACAACACCAGTTGTTATATGCACAGGATAGATGGGGAGTGAATGTTTGAAAGTTTGGAAGGACAGAAGTCCATTCAGCAGCAGCACCACAGCAGTGATACCAGCAAGCTGTTTACCCAAACATCACCTTTCAGTTCAACTCAAACACTGACCTGATAAAGTATTTTACAGCAAGTCTTTGAGATCAGACTGTTTCAAACCCTAAAATCAGGAAAAGAGTTTTCTGAAAACCTCTACAAATACAGTGAGTCAGGTCACATGCTTAAACCCAGCTCCCTCAGAAGCGAAAATGTATCTTCTGGTGCCTCAGGTCAATGTTTAAGCTAAGTAGGGCAAAACCAGGCCTAAGGTTATATTTACCCAGCTGAGAACAGAGCCATGTTTCTCTGTCCAGTGCTCAGAGCTGACCAGTGAGCAGTACAGATGAAGCCACGTTACTGCAATACTTGCACACTGTGCCTTCCAGCAGCTTTGTATTTACAGAGATACATCACTAACACAGCTTCCAAACCAGCACGGTCGTCTACTCTATTGAGCTCAGGGCAGCTGAAGACACCTTCACCCATCGCTGTCTGCAGATATTCCCTCATCCCCAGAAGTAAAAGGGTTCTTGAAAGCCATCAGGAAAGCAAAACAAAAGCTAGTGGCAGAAACCGGTACCAGACAATCAAAGACAAATTTTTATGACAGGAGATATGAGACATGTACTGTCAAGGCTCCCAAGTCAATGCTGGTTTCCCATTCTGAGGCACCACCAGGCTTTTTGAAAGCTGTTTTTAAGCTGATAACACTGTTTTTCTAAATATGTCTAACTGTGAGAGATAAAAGAGCCAGCAAGATCTACAAGAGTCCAGGCTCAAGATCCGTTAGTGTTGTTATCACCAGTTCAAAAGAGTTTGAAGGTATAATGGGAGGAGGGTCCATGCACCCTCTCTTTTTAAAGACGAAAAAAGAAAAAGATACTGTTCCAAGTCTTTTAGGCAGAGTTCTTTTAAAATGGAAAAAGGATAAATACCTCAGACCATGTAACCATAAGTTACAAACTTAATTTCATCCCCTTGCCAGTCTGCTTTGTCCCATGCCACGGCCTAACTGACGGATTCAGAGATGACCTCTCAGCCACCCTCCATGCCTGGCTTCAACCAGCCTGACCAGCATACACAGCAGCTCGAGTGTCAAGAGTAAGATCTTACCATTAGTTAGTCATCCTATCCTGCTTTGAGAGCTAGCAAACTTTATTATTCTGTTGGTAAATTTTTCCAAAGCAAAGCATTTAAAAATACGTTTTCATTTTACCAACATTGTGGTAAGAGATCATACAAGAGCTGCACTGATTTCTATTCAGCTTATATTACTTAGGAACTAGACACACAGCCACTCAAACCTGTTTTTAATAGCGAAAGGAGTACTAATAAGTTCAGTACCCAACAGCCATGTAAGGACAAAAGACGCCAGGGACATTATAGTATAGATGTATCCATTTGTTTGTCTCCATGGAGTTTTCAGCGAATTGGAAAGTTATTCCAGAATTAAAGCTTTCAGTGATGCAAGAAGCTTGCAATGCACATTCATCTAAATGCTACAGGTTGTGCACTTAGACTCCAAATAGCATGGAAAAGCTCTGAAAAGTAAAACTGGCTGAATATTCAGTTTTAGGGCAAAAACCAGACTGATTTCCTTCTGAAGTTGATGCAAAGCACACTAATCAAGACAAGTTACTTCATAAATATGCTCAGGAGAGGGAATATATAAAATATGCACCACGGCATACCTTGTTTTTAAAGGTTCATGATATTACCGTTATGAATTTTCTTCTTGCTCAGTCCTAATTATTTCTTGCATCTTTTTCATTTTTGTATCTTCACTAATGTCATTTAAGAAGTTCCACTTTTTACTACTACATCTCATTTTTTTCAAGTTTGTCCCATGAAAACAACATAGAAGGCAACTGTCCGAAGAATTCATTCAAGGAGTGCAAACATCAAGGAAATTTCTAAAGTTTGAAGTGGACTTACTCTGCAACGGCCAAATTTGAAAAGAAGTTAAGATTTAACCAACTGAAGTTGAGGGTAAAGAAATGCAGTTCTCATGGAGGTCTTCTAACAAGTTAATCAGTAGGTTATATCACTAAGTAAGAAAATAAGAGTCCTCTATATTCAACTAACATTAATGCACCTGATGTTTTATTTTTTAAGTAACAAGTCAGAACACTTGCACTCATTAAGTTACAATTAGTGCGTTTTGTCCTTCCAGGTTGAAAGCTGCACTAGGCAATGTTTCTGAAGTTTAATATGGTTCAGCCAGAAAGCAGTCTGTTCATTGTCGAAACAAGGCTGTGAGCCTAGCATTAAGATTCTTTTATATCTATTCTAACCCCCCTTCCAAGAGCAAATTAAAGACTAGTTCAAATAATTTGCCCACTTACATTGTGTATTTGTTACACTTTGTATCAAATCAAAATTTGATGCTATGGTTTGGAACTGATGTGCTGATATGAATACCACCAACAGTGTTTCACACATATGATTTGTTACCCACAGGCATACTGCAGCTACTTAATTTATTTTATTTTTCATTTATATGCTTAATGACTACATGTGAAGAGACATCAAAAGGGTTAAGGGAACACAAAATAGTACCTGAAAGCATGAGTTACCCTAGGTAGATTGTTGCGATTCAGAGACTATCAACACAACCCCACTGTCTTCAACTACCTGAAGGGAACCACGCAGAGAAGCCAGATTCTTCTCAGAGGTCCATGGTGGTAGGACGAGGGGCAAGAGACTAAAGTTGCAAGAAGGGAAATTCCAATTACATATTAGGAAAGAAGTTTAACAACGAGGGTAACCAAATGTTGTAACAAGTTACCCAAAGAGACCAGAAGTGTTTATCCTTAGAGATATTCAAAACTCAACTGCACAAATCCTGAGCAAGCTGATTTAAGTTGGTCCCGCAGCAGGTTGGACCAGATGACTTCCACAGGTCCCTTCCAACTCAAAATTACTTTGATTCTGCAACATTTGTCCGATGCCTGTTTCCCAGATCAGCTGGGAGTGACAGATGATGCAGCCCCTGATTTAGTCTGAAGAGGCATGCAGGACCTTGTTCAAAATCTTACTGCTGAAGAGCCTCTCTAAAGGAACAATAGCATAATAAGATTCAACATCTCTGGTAGGAGCAACATGAGCCAAGAACTCCCTAACAGCTGTGCTTAGCTTCAAAAGAAGATACTAAAATAAAAGTGAGGATACTAAGGAGGTGCAAAGTTGGCAGTAAGAAGGATCAGATCCTTACAGGTAGCATACAGAGAAAGTAAAGACACCATGTGGACTTACCAGGTAAGAAACACTTGAAAGAGCAAAAGAAAACAGGCAGAACTAGGAGAGTCTACTAGAAACAGGCAGCCTTCACAAAGTTGAGGCAGTACCCAAATGAACATGGCCATGTAGGATTGTTAATTTGTCAAAATAAGACAGAACAAAGCAGACACACACCCCTCCTCAATTTACAACAGGAATAATTAAGAAAAACCCAAAACCACACACCCCACATTCCCTTCTTTCTTCAAAATGTATGGAGAACAATGCATAGGACCAAGAGAGATGATCAGAGTACAGAAGGATGATCATCTGAAAAACACACGCAGAACAGTGATTTCTTTGCAACTGTTCTGTTTCTCCTTCTAAATCCTGAAGAAAACTGAAGCTTCAGTCTTGGGGACTCCCAGAGTCTGTCTCAAGTCAAAGAACAGAGAAGAGGGGAACCTAAACCAAGGTACTAGGATGTGTTCTGATATGGTTTGAATACCCAACACAGTAACAGTGATATATAACTGCACACTTGAAACAAAACTGAATGTACACTATTTGGGTACCAAAGAGCAGAAGAGTGGCAAGCATGATGCAACTCTGATCTCAAGAATAAGCCTGTAAGCCTTATGTCTCTATCAAGCAAGTTAGAAAATAAGGGTAGCACCAAATGAGTATTACATAAATGGGGAAGAATCAAAGCAACTTTTTCAGAGGGAAGTTCTGATTCACAGACCTAGCAGAATTCTCTAAAGGAAGCAGCAAGCACAGGCACAGGAGTCTTACAGCTGATGCAGCTGGTGTGAATGCTCAGAAGTCTTGCAACAAAAAAACAATAAAAGCTTTCAAGGAAGTTAATTGGTCACATGTGAGATAAAAGGTCCTTTCATGGACAGTAACTGGTAAAGAGATGGTAAGCAGACGGCAGGAAGAACAGTCAGTTCTTACTCAGTGGAAGATGCTGACCAGTGCTGTTTCACAGATACCTGTGCCCTTTGTTATATCCATTCATAAATGACCTGAAAGTTAGCTCATAAAATTAAGTCAGTCATCACCATTACAACTGCAAACATTTGTGGAAGGACTTTACAGGACTGAATGACTAGACAATAAATTTGCAGATTAAACTTAGTAGAGGTAGGCGATACATATGTGAAAACAATAATATGAACTGACAAGCCCTGAGCTCATTACTGATGGAGTAAGATATTCGGGTAACAGTATATAGTTTCATGATCTGGAGAAAAGGAAGTGAACACAAAATAGTACACCACTGTCAAAATCTATAGTGCATTCACACCTTGACTCCTGCCTGAGGCTTTGCTCTGCCCCCCATTCTCTCCACCTTACCAACTTGGAAGGAAGAAAACGTCTGGAAATCTGTCTCCTTTTAATTCAATGTATTATTAGTGATGTGTTGCAGCTAAGCAGATTGTGGGATCTAGAGCCTGAAACAGTGTAAGCTGTAAACTCTCGGGTGAAGCACACATACCTGTAGGGACAGTTAATGGTACAACACTGGGGGACCACACAGGGTAGAAGACGCCAAGTCCAATGCAGACTCTTTCATACTTTATCCCAGAAATGGTCCCCAATTCACCTGCTCCCTGAACTATGCCCATGCCAGTGAGCATACTGACAGTTAAGCAATCACTATCAGACCATCACGTTCAGTAATATAGCTTGTTCCCCATCCCAATTTTACTCAGCAGTACAGATTCCAGCCCTGTATATCAAGCCTGTTTTTAATACTCTAACACTCTGTCGGATAGCTGCTTTTGGCTACAGTGCTCCCTCCCAGTCAGAAGTCACCCTTTGCCATAGCCATACTCCCTGCCTTCCCAAGGCACTTTGAGAGGAAGAAACACATTTCAGTCCCAGCACTAGAATGTGTGGTGTTCCCTAAGAGATAGTCTTTCCCCAAAGAAACTCCTGCCACCCACCCCCCACATTTGTCTTTCTAACATGTACAGTCTTTGTTACACATGGAGGTCTGCAATCCTCCCTTAGCTTAGGCAGCCACCAGCCTCTTCCAACATAACCCAAAAGAAACTTGCAAGGACTCTCACATAGGGAAATCCTGCAAAGAGGCATCATCTCCCATGTGAAGATACTAGGCTAGGAAGAACTTTAACAAGCACAACCATCCTTGCATGCTCAGGATGTTGACCTCTCCATTGCCCATCGACTGCACAGCACGGCTCTTGATCGTCTTCCCAAACTGTTTGCTCAGAGTTGTCAAATCTTTGCTTACCTGAATGAAGGTAGCACCCTCTACTGCTGCCTTCAGGTCCGTACAGATGCTGATGAGAGCCAACTGCTGCTCCGCGCTCAAAGCTCCTTTCAGGAATCCCGACTCCTCCAGCTCTTTCATTTGTTTGCTGATAGAAACAACATACACGTTTGAGTACTTTATCATTATTAAGCCACCACTAATTTTTTAAAAAGCTTCTTAACGCCTCAGTAGTTATTACGCTATTTGCCATGCTATGGCTGTATTTTTTTAGTATAAATATATAAGGTTAGCTTCAGTCATTTCTTTGCTCCCTCCATCTTACAACATTTTTCTTCCCAAGTATCAACAGCTCCAAGATCTACTCCTAGATGCAAGTTTGTCACCACCTCAAACCTGTTTTCACTGGTGCAGGATCAGCAAGAGTTTTTATACTCATATTTAATGGGAAGACAAGTCCCTTTAACGTACTTCATCTAGTTTTACAAACAGTTCTTTTGTTACAAAGCCTCACTGCAGGAACACTGTTTAACCGTATAGAAATAAATAACAGTCCACACAGCCAGTAGTCCTTCCTAGAAAACCTGTACCCCTACATAGGTAATGACTACAGAGCAAGTGTCAGAAAATTCTGGTGGTCACTAAATTAAGTGGTCAGAGCTTGAAATGATGTTCAAGTACACACCATTGCTGGGGCTGAACACGCCACTTTCTCAGAAAAAAAGTCTCTACAGCTTGAAACCCTTGAAAATCCAAAGCAAGTAAGCCATTTTCAAAACCGTTCAGTGTCACTTTGAGGAGCAATTTCCACAGAAATTAAGTGGGATTAAACTATCTGATCATGATCAACCTAAAGCTATTTTATGTAGCCATTATCACAGTTAAATCTGTCAGTTATCTCAAGCCAGAAGGCCTCTGAGCCTTTGGTTATTAATCAGCAACAATTGCTCATCCTGAGTAGAGGAGAAAATTGAGCTAATGATTAGCAGCAGGAAAATAAAATTTAAAAAAACAACAACCAAAAAACAAAAAAAAAACACAATCCTTTCTTCTCCCTACCAACCTAGTTCTGAAGCTTTGGCTTCTTTTTGGATGCTTTTTTTACATGAGAAATAAATTGCACTTGCCACCCAGTTGGAGGGTGAAAAAGCTGTAGCAAACAGAGAAGCTGTACAGCCTGGAAAAACTTAGTGTTATTTTTGTACTTCACAAATGACATAACTGCATATAGAAATAACCAGTGATCCATCATGCGTTTCCTAAGTGACTGAGGCACACATGACAGTCTTCATTAGGGACTTTACAGGACAGTACACGTTAAATGGGCAGAACTTCTTCATACCAGGCCCAGATGATCTCCATTCCCAGCCATGCCTCAGTCCTTAATACACCTGCCCAAGCCCTTCCACGTACCCAGACAGTAATACTGGATTTATTTTTGCATCTAGAGTCTTCAGAGAAGACGTGTCACAACCTACTCCACACCCTCCCCCAGCCACAGGCAGACACCGTCCTTTGTCCTTCGAAGCAGGGCAGGCGGTGAGATGTCAGCCCTGGACCCCTTCTCTGGGCCAGCTCCAGCCCGTACAGGGGCAGCACCTCCTCAGCCCCTGCCAGCCCTGCCGCCACGGCCACCTTCACATCAGCCACCCGAAACAACCCAGACAGGGAGCAGCTGGGCCTCAGCTCTCAGTTGCTTTATGAAGTGGCAGGAGGTGTCATCTCTATTTTGCAAGCAGTATTTTAAATTAATTGAAAAGGGAGAGGCATGTAGATCCTTGCCTCTATCTTTTTTCTCTTTCTACTCTTTCCAGGCCATCTGCTGAGCCACGTGTGATAATGCACTGTCACTCTGTCAAACCATCCTTTTAGAGCTCGTTCCTGTCAGCAAGTATTGAGTCCACAGATCAAACACAAATGTTAAGCTTCCTCCTCCAGATTTCCTAAACAAAATGAGTGGGATTCACCTCACCTACCCTGTTGACATGCACATCTGAGACAATCATCTTCAGCTCTCTTTTAGAGAAGGGAGAACTAAGTGTTTCAGGTGCATTTGTCCGATCTTTTTTAGGCATCCAAGTATCCAATCTATCTTGTCTCATGAGCAAAGTACCCATTGCTCCCCAAAGAAAATAGCTCACAACGAGATATCTAGACTACAGTATTCTGAAGTCACCAAAGATGTAAGTGTGCAGGGATTTATTTAAAGAACTATACAGAAGCAAGTCAAACCTCAGCAGAGGGTCCTCAGATCTTTAGCTTGAACCAGCTCCCTAAACCTACCATTAACTTTGATGTCTTTTCTTCCACTCAAAGTAGTGGAAAAGAGAACTTTTGTTTCCCAGCAAACAAAACAGCTTCCCAATACATCTTTCTGACACCAACTCAGAGCAGCAATACCCTATCCTGGGAGCAATCCCACTAAAAATCAAGATAAGGAGCAACCAGTAGTCACTTAGCAGTTGCCAAAAAAAAAAAAAAATAATATGCATAGAGCAGTTCTGCTCCTGGTTTAGCACAACAGTCAGAAGAAACAAGTACCTTCAGACCACCGTGGACTTTGTACATTAAATCAAAAGGATTTCCAATAACATGGGAGTAGGTAAGAAGTCAGAGGCTCTGCTTGAAGCTGGTAAAGGTGACAGTGCACCTGCCAAACCAGAACATGCGTTTGTATTTCAAACCGAGAAGAACAAAACCAACAACAAAAATCCACATGCATGTGCACACACAGCGCTAACTCCTACAAGCATTAACTTTCTCCTCTTTAATGAACTGTTTCAGCAATTAACTCCAGATAATAATTTCTGTACCACAAGTTCTAACACTTGCACTTTATTTTTGTCAGCTGATCACAGACAATGATTTTTGACTCTCAGGCAGAGCACACCTGGGTAAACAGCTAGGTACTGCATTCTGTTTACATTGGACAAGAGCTTTGAAAAGGTTCAATTCATTCTTAGCTGGAAAATGAAGCCAAGTCATACGCTTTTTAGACACTGCTCAGGTCCGCCCTGTTTGCTTCCCTGGACTCCCTTAGACTGGGCACCAAAATTAGTATTCCTACCAGTTTATGCAGTCCAAAACTCATGAAAAGAATTACATTAATAGCTTTCTGCCTCTTTTCTCAAATATGGATTTAGGCTCAAAAAATCCAGACTTTTCCTATCCAAAGCTAAACTAATCGGAAATTCTTTTCTAGTAACTTTTGTCTAAAAGCACTTCAAGAACAAGATTTTAAAAAATAATGAAAAACAAAGTAAAAAAAAAAAAAAAGAGGAAAAAAAGTGCTCAAACACACCCCTCCAGGCAGCATCACAGAAATAAGTAGGAAATCCATCAAGTTTCTGGATGAGTTCCCCATTTGGTTTCTTAACACCACAGCAAATGGGTGGCTGGAAAGCACAGTCTTCTGCCTTTGAGCAATCTGTGTGGTAAAGAATAGGAAATAGGAAGCTTCAGCTCCATTTTCCAAGCTGCCAGGGTACAGCTCAGCTGGCCAGGCAGCAGTTCCATCCAAGACCTAAGGCTTCCAGCACCCAAAATGTGCCAGTTCATCATCTGCAAAGAAACAGGTGCACCTAAACTAGAGCATCCAAACGTCTGACTCCTTCACACCTTGTGAGGTGAGATGGTACGGAATCAATCATAAAATCATTGAATTGTTTAGGTTGGAAAGGACCATTAAGATCATGGGGTGTTTTTATTCACCTTCGTGCATGCCTCAAGGGCTGCTCGTACAATATGTATGAATTAAACTGGTCAGACCAAGTTTCTGACAAAGAAACTGGTACGGTGGAAATGTTAAATCCTCTCTAGTAGAATCTGAGAATCATTTAGGTTGGAAAGGACCTTAAAGTCATCGAGTCCAACCATTAACCTAGCACGGCGAAGCCCACCACTAAACTACGTCCCTAAGCACCACATCCACATACCTACTAGAGGAGAGGCCATACTGGACTTGGTCATCACCAATGTAAGCGAGCTCATTGGTGACATCAAGATTGGAGGCAGTCTGGGCTCCAGTGATCAGGCACTGATGGAGTTTGAAGTCTGGAGGGATGTGGGT
>NW_009634841.1:17027-27757 GCF_000690535.1 Cariama cristata | reverse complement strand
GTATTTGGCGGCTAGAGTATTCTTTTGTCCATTGAAATGATTTCCTGGTAAGTGTGTCCCTGTTCTCATTCTAAGTGAACTACATCATCAGACCTCTTCTGGTGTGCGTAGAAGAAGTGGACTATGAGCAAACCAGTGGAGGTATAAATGGCATGAATATCAATAGTGGGAATGAAGGAGTGAAATTTAGCAGATCATGAGCAGACATGAAAAGGGATGCTTTAAAGTGGGGATAGAACAGTGGGACTGGAGAGAGCCTTTGAGCATCTAACATAACAAGAATCCATTGACAGTGCTCAAAGACCTGAAAAAGCAAGAATTCTTAGGGTCCTGTGCTTACAGGAGAGAGGCTGTCCCGGATGAAAAGTCTGAGTGAAGGCCTCCAAATACAGAAATCAGATTCAAACCTTACTTGTGGCTGGGTTTTGCCTCTCATATCTACTGTTGTACTTTAAGAATGAACAAATACAGTGTCTTTTGTGGCTGGAGGTGACCCAGAATACTTAAGCTTTTTAGCATTCTAGTTTATCTGTGTCATCACCCACACCTTGTGTTTTTTCTCCCAGATTCATGTTTTATTAGGGCAGGATTTGCAGCTTTTGAGCCAGGATTCCCTGAAAAGCTGTTCGTCTTTTCTTTTTGGTCCCTATACTGTGCCAGTGACAAGCGCAGCCTGCTCTTCCACGCTGTGGAAACGTCAGCTTTGCAAAGGCAGCTCTCTGGGGTCTCCGCAGGTGAGAGCGTTCCTGGTGTTGCCTGTTGTTCCCACGCTTTGTTGGGGAAACATTGCCAGTCAGTCAGAAGGGAAACGATGACACAGAATAATCTCCCGATAAGAACTTCTATCAGGAAAGCTTGGTGACTCCAGAAAGTGTGTATGAAAGACTCTGAGACCCTGAATGGAAAGTAAAAATCGAACCCTTAATTTGTACAGCCTGGTTTTGCCCATACTTAAGCTGTGTATGATAGCTTTGACCTCATCATTTGGCTTGGTGTGACCTATAATGCTGTAGCCAAGAGCCTGAAGCTCATGTACATACCTGTAGGCACAGGCACAAATATACGTGCGTGTGCACACATGCACTAATTAATGTGAGATGATTTTATACAGGCAGACTGGAGTTAATCACGGTAGATATACACGATTACAAGACTGAACTTCAGCACTTGCATACATAAAGCCAGGCAATGTGAACAGCCCTGCAGGTGGACCAGAAAGGTCACAGTGTTTCTGTCTGTAGGCCATCAGTATGACTTAGGAGAAAAAAGAACTGTCAGGCCGCCGAAAGAGAGATACCTTCTGGACTTGTGTGATTGGTACATCAGATCTGAGAAACTGCTCCTTGCTCTTCCTACACACTTTGTTAATACAGGGAACAAATGAAATACCCAAAAGGAGGCGGATAAATTGAATTGTGAAACAGTGATTCTACTCAGCCCAATCTGTTGTCTGCTTTTCATGCTGTCTGTGTAGTAAATTTAGTTTTATTTACGTGCTCAAGAGCACTAAAGGAAAAAGAGACAATAAATATTATGGTAAATAATTTTGTACACGCATGTTCAGTTAGAGTTCCCTATATTAAGCCCAAAGACCAGGTAGTCTGAGGAGTTGCTTTTCTCAGGACATTAAACTATGCTCCTGGCAGAGAGCAGCAGAGACGAGAAACGTATTGATTGAAGTATGTCCCCACGATTCTAGCAGGTAAGCTGTGCACAGTGCAAGGGAGATAGGCAAAAAAAATCTCCCGAGTCCCTCAGAAAATTCCTTTTCAACTTCATATCAAATGATCTTCATGCTCTTGAGCATCCAAGTAACGCTCATCAGCCAGCCCTCAAGAGCAAGGACTCTTTTGTATAGCACAGCAGTAGCTCTCCATCCAGTGCCTGCAGCTCTAGCTGCAGCTGCTCTGATGCCTTGGAGAAAGAAGAAATATTCGGACAAGGACAAGGGAAAGCTGCAGTGTGCCTGGTTGGGCACACATTGGTGGGAAAATCCTTCCTGATTCCAGCCACAGAGCACCCAAGGCTGTGCAGTGAGGTTTGACTTTACCCATGCTGCAATACAGAACAACGGGATAAGGACAGTGGAACATTACTTGGTCCACTTTTGGAAGAGGATCGGTAGAGGTCAAGGTCAAGAAGGTTCTCCTGGAACCTTTAGGCCAATTTCCTTCTCTTTTCCGAGCTGTCAAGTTCCTTTTCAGTGTCCTTCTCAATTTTGCAGCTGCCTAGGTCATAAAATTTCTCCTGGAAGCAGCGTTAAAATACATATTTTAAAGTCTCCAGATCTGGGCAAGCCTATCACCTCTCCTGGTAACCAGTTTTAATACTTAATTATACTTTCCCCAAGAAATTTTGCCTTATTTCAAGGTTGAATCTGTCTCACTTCAGCTTCCAGTCAGTGGATCTGGCTGTGCTATTACCAACAGGATTATAAAGGCTACGCCATCTGATCTCTTTTCTTTGAAAACAGGTTTTCATGGTGTCCACATCACCTCTAAGTTTACTCTGCAATAACCTAAGTACATCAAAAGTTTCTTAGGCCTTACATCATCAGGATGAACTAATTCCTGGGACACTTCTGTGATCCTCCTTTGCACTTGCTTTAAGATGTCCACAGCCACCTTGGTCCATATAGACCAGAACTGAACACACCAGTCTAATAATGATCTTTCCAGTGCTGCACACACAGAGCCAGGAATTGCTTCCCTAGGTCTTTAGGGCTGAAGTGGCCCTTTTTGTAAGTTTGCTGTTCTCACAGGTTGTTGTCTAATAATTGTCAATTAAAACGACCAATTTGGTTAGTTACTGTTTCTACAGTCTCGAATGATATAGGTAGAGTTGTATTTGTTGTTCCTATATGCGCAGTCTTCGTGGAGAGTATTCACTTTAGTCATGTTGAATAGTGACCATTGATTTAGGTTAGGGTCGACTGAGGGCTTTCAGCAGTCTGGGCAAAATTACTGCCCCAAGACTGCAGCCTGTGCTGAGCTTGAGAGTGAAGGGAAGCACAGAGAAACAGAGCCAGGAAACCTTACTAGGAGTCTTCCAGGATGAACATAGGGAATAAAGCATAGTAAGGATAGAAATACAAAGCAACACACATCATAAGTCCGTAAACATAAGGAAAAACTGTACTTGCATGATGCTTGATAAGGCTGTCTTCCAGAATATATGTATAACTTATTAAAAACTAGGTGAAATAATGGGAAAAATAGTTGGGATGAAAAGTCATACCCATTTGCAAATCAAATATTTAAAGGTTTAGCAGATAGGAAAACTAATCACTGCTCACATTGACTTACCCAAAACTCTAAGCATCATTTATGCAATGATAACACATGGTCAGAATCAGCAATGAAGCAGAGATGTAGTTTGTCAGATTTAATACAAACATTGAGCAAAAAATTTCTGTGCTAAGATTTGTTTGATCTCTTCATTGTGTGATAGTGGGAGAGAATGGTCACAGGTGTGGAGTAAAGCACTGGCTGGCTAAGCTAATTCATGCTCATCTCTGAATTTTTAAATAGGGAACAGGAGGCACTGTATGGTTATTGCTAAACACACACATCCTCACATGTTGAGAGGCTGAGAGAGTTGGGGTTGTTCAGCCTGGAGAAGAGAAGGCTCCGGGGAGACCTTAGAGCAGCCTTCCAGTACCTAAAGGGGCTGACAAGAGAGATGGGGAGGGACTTATTACAAGGGCATGGAGTGATGGGACAGGGGTCAATGACTTTAAACTGGAAGAGGGAAGATTTAGATTGGGTATTAGGAAGAAATTCTTCCCGGTTGGGGTGGTGAGGCAGTGACACAGGTTGCCCAAAGAAGTTGTGGGTGCCCCATCCCTGGAAGTGTTGAAGGCCAGGTTGGATGGGGCTTTGAGCAACCTGGTCTGGTGGAAGGTGTCCCTGCGCATGGCAGGGGGGTTGGAACTGGGTGGTCTTTAAGGTCCCTTCCAACCAAACCATTCTATGATTCTGTGTTTACTATGCCATCCAGTGTTTGCGGGTTTCTGAAGAATTGTAGGAAACTGTATGATAGTGCTTTTGTAAATCTAGTGAGGATGTTTCTTAAATTATTGCATAGGAAAATATGCTTGTTTTGCTTTTCTCAGAAGTGGCCGTCAAGAAGTTAATAGGTGAAGCCTTCCTGTGTAGCAGACACAGGAATTCTGGTTCATTGTGTTTGCAGTCTTAACTCACCCTCTTTGCACTCATTCACTATGATACAGTCTTTAATTAGGTGCTTGCATACTTTTTTGTTCCCCAGAGTGCCTTCCTCATACAGGACACATGGGAAAGTTGCAAGGTTGCGCAGCGCGTGAGCCTGATCTTCTATCTTGTTTGGAAACTATGCAGTGTATATGGCCAGGCATTGCTGGCAGGCAATGGATAAGCCTGTGCAATGCAAAAATACTTTGAGCTGTAGTTTGCACATTCCTAATTATGCGAGTACTTTGTAGGATATATGTTAGAGTAGGTTTACATAAATGCTCAGTGTTCCCAGCTGCAAGCGTGACTGCTTGCATCTGTGCTCTGCATGCATGGGGTGCCATAAAAATGGTAAGTACTTTGGAAAATTACGCTCTTGGGATCTCAGGTTTGTTTCCTGAGTTCCCTTTTTTTTTCCAAAAAAATCATTGTAATAATACCAAACGTTGTAGGAATATCAAGGCAAAATGAGAGATTTTCTGATGCTAGTTAGTATATCAAAGAAAGGCCTGGAAGTGTGATGCAGTCTGCGTAGGGTTTATGGGTGTACAGAAAGAAGACCTGGTGCAATGTACTGAATGTGGAGGTTGAGAAGAAACACCAAGTGACTATAGAGTCACTAAATGAGCCATAATTCGTATGGAAGCATCATTTTTGGCAGCGCATCCCAACGCACGTGGACTGGAGAGAGATCTGAAGTGCGACAGGCAACCTGGTCTTGTCTGGCTTTGCAATCCTACCTTTCATCTGCTGGAGGGTTTTCTAGGTTTTTTTAATTTAATAAAAATATGTCACTACACTTCACTGGCTATTTGTTTGACAGGAAATAAAGACATCTGAGCCATTAATGCCTCCGGCAGGCCAGGTGCAGCTATGTAAGGAGGTCATATTTCTCTGTGAGCCTAATGAGTCATTCAGGGAGATTACTGTACGCCGTGTCATTCAACATCACTGCTGACGCCTGATGGGATTAATAGTACTACTTATATCAATAAGATTAGCAGTAGATAGGTTCAATGTTATTAATAGTATAATTAGCAACTATGAATTTGTATCGATGTTGTGTAGTACCTTCTACATTAGGACATCATAAAAGCTATCACTGTTAGGAAGTAGATGGCAGGTGCTGAGTCAATGAAACACCTGCTTACAGATAATTGTAATTTAAACAGCTATGTTTAGTTTGGTGAATGTAATCTTTTCTCTGTCTAGGGCTTGCCCTAATGTCATGGATAGCAAAAGTAGCACCAGAAAAGACACCTTAGAAACATCCGATCTAGCTCCAGGGATCTTGCAGGTCTGCTCAGTGCATCTTTCCCACTAGTATCTGATTTTACCTGGTCTTGAATATTTACAATAAGGGTTCCTAGCCAACTTCCCTGGAGACGCTATTCACTTACCAGTTATTCTTTTCCTTAACTTTTACTGCCAACTTATCTACCACCTTCTGAGACCGGGTAATTCCCATCTTTCATTTATACATTTATGTTAACTGCCTTGAAGATATTTATAGACTGTGATTGTGTTCCCCGTGAGTCATCTCTTTTCTAAACTATTAGTTCTTCCAGCATTTCCGTATGTGTGCCCTGTTTGTCTAATTTTCTGGGTCACTGATGGAGAAGGGGAGCTGCCTACAGTACCTAAACAGAGTATGGGTCAAAGGAGAAATGATATCAGAATTCTTGTAAGTGTGAGATACCTGAACTTCCTATCTCAAAACTTTTTTTTCAGTCCCTGCTGAAACTGGTGGAAATTTAACTTGGTAACTGCTGGTTCACACTCTTGGTTCTCTAGCAAAGTTAAATATTAGATGAACCTCAGTCACTTCAGTTAATCAGTATTGAAAGAGGTGTCCACAGCCATACTGAATTCAGTGAAATGGTGTACTGGAAAAAAAAATAAATTAGCTTATCATCTGCTCAGGGTTCCAATTCAAGAGTTAACTTTGAAATTATGCCTGTTGTGCTAAGGCTGTTTTTTACATTACAGAAACAATGTAGTATAGCTGGTAGGTACCTCAGCAAGCTTCTTATTGGTTAGCTTGGGTGCCTGCTGCAACGGATCTCAGCACAATTGAATTATTCTAGAGTGAAGGTATACTACACATACATATAAATATGTACACACACACTATAACTAACTTGATGTTAGCATGGAGTGTTTTGCTGAAAGTAAATGCTAGTTATCTTATGTAAATAAAATGTACAGAGAGAGAGGGCAAGATCTATTTGCCTTGTAAAAATCAAATTTTAAGGGCACATATTTTAATCTTTCAGGATATACTAATTTACTCTGGCATCCCTTCCTTGTGACTTCACTGTATGCATTCACTATGTTCCAAATAAGATCAAAGCAAAGCAGATCTCTATCATCCTTCAGTTAAGTAAATATTTAATATCAAAAGAATAGGACAAGCAGTGCATTAGGCATGTTATTCAGTCTCATGACCTGACCTAGTTCGTTGTTTGCACAAAGTTCTACTTACGGAGCATCCTAAATTACAAATATTCTTTACTTTGGAAAACTCTTCAGCAGCAGTATCATGTCAAGTACAATAAAATAATATGATAGCTCATATGAGATGGTACTGTCTTCAGGGGACTCGTAGAACAACGTCTGCCATAACACTGATGTATTTTATACACTGCCTGTTCTTCCTTTAGTTCTAATCTGCTCTTGCAATAGTCTGCTGGAAGATCAAGTGGTCGTGTACCAGCCACGTAAGTCACAACTGCTATTTACAGATGACTCTTTCAAAATGACTGCTTCAGCTCATGCAGCTTTATCTTAGAAGATTTTCCAAGTGGTGTTTTCTTCATATTTATAGCAGAATATAAAGTAACTTTTCCAGCCGTGGCCGTATAAAACTTTTCATGCATGGTAAAAAAGCTGTCTCACTTGTGCAATAATCAACATTGGGCATTACAGAGTGTCATAATCCTGGTACTGGTGGTGTCCCTCAGGCAGAAACAGCCATTGCTGTCAAAACCATTCTGAATCTACAATATGTACACAGAAAACTAAATGGCTGGTAACTGCCCCAATAAATTTTATGGTGATTGTCTTTTTGGTCGTGATTTAACATAAAAGCAAAAGCTCAAAATACTGGAATCAACAGTTTTGTGTTTTGTCAGTTACTTATTCTACCACTTGGCAGATCCTCGATACTGTTTGTAGACAAGCTTTTGCTTCAGTCTGGTGTCCTGCAGAAGTTGGACCTAGCCTGGATTCTGGTTTGCATATAGACTCTATAATTGGTATTTCTTAATCCCTGGTGGAAGAGAGAGAAGAAGAGAGTCCTGTGAGGGCAACGTCAGTGTAGGAACACTGTGATGCATTGAGGGGAGCTTTGGGGATTATCAGTAGGGAATAAAGAGAAGTGCTTAGTGAAACAGCAGTGTAACTAGAGAAACTTCCAATTCATTAATCAAGGTACTAGCAATCTCCACTTCCAGACAGGTGAGATACTAAAATGTGGAGTCAAGAAAATCAATCTGTATCACCAGAACACGTTCATAAATAAAATGTCGCAAAGAACGACGGCTTTAGACTTCCCTGACAAATCTTGTAATAGAATTTACTTTTAACTGAAGCATTGATCTTCATTTCTTTAGGGATGAATTGTCAGAACCTGAAAGTACGTGTAAGCACGAATGCTGTTATTGTCCCAGTGTGTATAAGTGTAATGAGAGATGCAAAACGTATGTCAAAAACAAACCCTGAGCACACCCTCTGAATTTTACCTGTTGTGTATTAACTTCCTTTGCCGATTATTGCTATTTGTGTCCTGATTACGAGTGCAACCTCATAGTGTTTCTTACCTATGTTAGGATCAGTGAGAAGACTCCACAGAAGAACTCCTCACAACAACACACAAAATGATAACAAGCTTCTCCTACCCTCAGAGCAAGAGTAACATCATATAGCATAGCCTGCTTTTCTGGATGTTATTCATAGAAAAAGATCATAACTCTTCACACTGTGTTATTTTCTGTGTATGAAAACATACCAAAAAAAAGGAAAGCTAGATTTTTTTGAGAGCCTCTTCTTTTTTACCTACTTATTAAAATACATTAGCAAACTTTAACACTGTTATAAACAAACACATTTAAGTCTGTCTTCCCCTGATAAGGATTAACACATGCCAGGCATTCTTCCTCTGTTCGTAGCTGTGTGAGAAAATAGTCTTTGTGGCAAACCTGTAAAGCAGTGATTCAGACTGCAGCGTGCTCTGTCTCCCACTGCATTATCTGGGAGTCTAGCCCGTAAACTTTTAGAACTGTAGCAGAGGAGAATCATCTTTAAAGTTTTAATGAACACGGCGGATCTATCAGCAGCCCATGCCAACAGAAGAATTCTTGAACAAATTAATCCAAGCAGAGCACAATTACCTGGAAAGCAGTGCAGATCCAGGGACCTGAAGGTACAATGGAGGCTCTACAGAAACATTAACAGGTGGCTTCCCTCTGAATGAGCTGAAATTGTTGAATGGCCTTTGTGTGCAGCATTTTGCAATGATTATTGCTGTCAGTCATTGAGCTTGTCAGTGCTGCAAACAAATGGTGTCGAGGATGCAGTACAGCAAGGGGTGACAAGGAGCACCTGGGCATCTGGCAGTATCTAGGCATCTCAGGACACACTAATTGTGCATTAAAATGTGACTAAGGGACTTAAGCATTTTGCATAAACTGTAGCTTGATATCAGTCACTCAATGCAACATTTCATTTCTGTATTGTGGTGCAAGTTTCTGCACCCCTCGCCACCGGCAGAGAGGCAAAGCATTGGAGGAGTCTAGAGGTACTGTGGGCATTCTCTGTTGAGGTAGAAACAGTGAGGTGAGCTGAGTCATCTTTCTAGCATCAGTGATGTAGCAGATTGGCCACCCCAGGGAGCCAGGGCTCCTCCGTCACGGTTGTTGTGCTCATTCAGGAAACCAATCCTGCTCAGAAAGAAGATGGAAAAGGGGAAGATGAGGAAATAGCTGGGAAATTTTACCAAGTGTGGTTCATTCTATGCTGCTTGATACTAACAGGGTAATGACCTGGAACTCCGACTCATGTTAACTGTGAGCAACATACTGTGCACTGCATCTGCATGCTGGCGGCGACATTAAGGGATCTACGTATCTTAAGTACCAACCATAATTTTTTTGAATCTTAAGGAATAAGGTCACTAGGGGCTTTCTCTAAGGTGCCTTTATGGTGCTTTTCAATATTTTGAAGTCTCTAATAGACTCTTCAAGCCAAACGCTCTAGAGATGCATCGGTGAAAGTACAAAACCAGCAAAAAAAGGGGAAAAAAAGTTGATTGTAATTACAAGTTGCGATGAGAAGGTAACAGACTTACATTACTTTCTGAACATCATTGCTTTTATGTTGAGCAGACAAGGGTCTCTTAGGATGAGGAGACTCCAGAGATGATTTAAGGGTGCGGGACAGACTGAAGCAAAGGTTTCTTTGCTGTTTTAGACTTTCAAGAAGTGTGTGGTAAATTGATGGTTTGGAAAGAGAGTGCAATTATCAGCACCAAACTCTCAACACCTAGTTCATTCTTTCAGACCATTGGTTTCTTTTGGTGTAGCAGAGGGTGCACGGACTGAGGGACAAGGAGCATGGAGGCCACCCAAGGGAAGCATTGCTAGCAGCATTCAGCAACATGGCTCCTACAAATGCACGGAGGATTCCTTGCTCACTGTGACAGCAGCTTGCAGCAGAAAGCATAAATTGAGGCACGAAAATCTCTTTGTTTGCTGAGCAGATGGAAATGTTTGGCCACTTTGTGGATTTCTTCCTGCTATCTGGACTGGGGTTGCCCTTGTTTTCATACCATTCGGCATTAATGTTTCCCAGAGTTGCCCCTTCAACAGAGCAAAAATACTCTACAGCGTATTAACACCACCAGCATATCACAGTAAATGGCTTTATACATAATACAACATGGTCGTTAGCCAGCTGTGCACATAAAGCACCAAGTGGAGGCAGGAGGATGTAAACCAGGTTCTTCAGCTCTGAAGGCATTTGTCTCTGCACAGAAGCCCAACGGAGCTGTCCTGGCCTACATGTTGCAATGGAGAGCGCTTTTACATCAGCAGTAGTCGTCCTTCTCTAGGGTGTTCTAGTGTGTTTCAAAATGCCTTTGAGCCTTGGGCTAGCTCAGTGAGAACAAAGTAATTGCACAGCAGACAACAACTCCTGTGTGATAGTCATAGATCTGTTGGCCGTGATCATGTTTAAACCTTCCTAACTTCCTGCCGTTCAGATTTGAACAGGTTTGTATCTTGTGATTTACCACAGTTAGAAGCATCTCATACTGGTCTAATGTCTGTATCTACCTGTTCATCATATTACTGTATTTCTGTGTAATTAGAGAAAGAGAAAATATTAGATGATACAGCGTAGAAGGTTTTTATTAGCAAAAGTTTACGGCCACAAGTTTTATTTAGTGATAGGACAAGGGGCAATGGCTTTAAACTGGAAGAGGGAAGATTTAGATTAGGTATTAGGAGGAAATTCTTCCTG
>NW_009634841.1:0-16996 GCF_000690535.1 Cariama cristata | reverse complement strand
GAGGCAGTGGCAGAGGTTGCCCAGAGAAGCTGTGGCTGCCCCATCCCTGGAAGTGTTGAAGGCCAGGTTGGATGGGGCTTTGAGCAACCTGGTCTGGTGGAAGGTGTCCCTGTCCGTGGCAGGGGGGTTGGAACTGGATGGTCTTTAAGGTCCCTTCCAGCAAAACCAGTCTGTGATTCTATGATTGTATCATCAGCTGAACTTTCACATCCACACCAAATTATGTATGTTGTCCTTAAAAAGTGCCAATAAAACTTCCCTGTTGTGCCACATACGCTACCGTGTATTCAGAACAAACCTCAGGTCCACCATGTCTCTTTTAGTGTCTGCATTGCCTCTTTGACAGTGGAAACACAAGAAATGGGTCTGATGGTCCCCAAAGCTTCCCCTGTGGGCTCTCCTGCAGAGCTGACACACCTCTGCTGGGGAAAACCAGAAGCAGGCACTGGGGTGGGTTCCCCATTCTCTTTGCCATCTATGCACCTCGAAGGTCTCAGAAGTAAATGGTAAGGACTAGTATGCTCCATATAAGGGTGAGGTTGAAAGGTGAAGTTGTATTTTCTGTTACCCAGCAGGAGGATGGGACTAGGCAGAAAAAAACACAAATTATGATATTTGATAGATTTTTTCAGCAATGTTTTGGCTTGGTCAGTTATTACTTACAGAGTTGAATTGCAGAGAGTCAAGGAGAGATTTTTTTGAAAGCTTAATGTAAATTCAGTGAGCAGATAAACATCTTTAAAGGAGCAAAAATGTTTCCTGATAAATACCTGTAAGCAATAAGAGCACACCAATTTTCTATAAGGCCTAACCTTAGCTACTGTAAAGGAAATGAAGCAAAAGCTTTTGCAGGTGTTTCATTTAAAGAAGACAAGTGATTTGCCTGTCTCACTTTACAGTATCAGAGCTCATGCAGTGCAAATTAGAGAGGAGGCAACATCAGATTCAGATTTCTGGAGCCTTTGAAACCTAGACTTTGCTCTAGTCTGAAACAGAGAGTTTCCGAACCCTCTGGTACGGAGGTGCACTTGCTTTCACCCCTGAACTGCAGTGGAGTTAAGCTGGATGGAGTATTTAAGTTCATCTCAAGCAAAGACCTGTCTTTGTCTTGGGGGGAAAAAACCCTTGGAACTGCACTTCCACACTACAGTCTCTGAGATACCATGCTGTATGAGATCGTTGTCAGAGGGAGAAGAAAACAAAACAGGAGCTGGCTCAGAGAGAGACTCAGCAAACAACAGCAAGCTGTCAAATGATCATTTTAGGGCTGCAGTTGTTTGGCTCTGCAAAATTTCAAGCACAGGCATCAGAAAAGCTTGCTGGGGAAAAATCCTTTTAAAAAGGGGCATTCTGCCGTGGCAGTTTCAGTTTGGAAGAGCTGTGCTTTGAGACAATGCAGTATTTCTTTAATAGGAGAAAAACATACGGATTTTATAATAAGCAATTCCTGTATTTAGTCTGCTACTTTTATAAAGCACTCCCATTTAGGGTTATCTCATACCAGCATGTGCCTAGTAGCTCTACAGGAGCCCGAGGTGAAGTTTACTGTGTATTCACTGCATTTTTGTATCAGTTCTTTCTTCCCTTGAAAAGATGCAGACAAGAGTGAGTGGCTTTACGATAGGAAAGTTGTTGTTCTTTCTCATTGTAATGACAGCAGAGGAAAAGCAATCAAGAAGGGTAAAACAAAATGCCTTTTTTTATTTAAAGGGAAGTGAACACTTTGTCCTTTATCAGTGGTAGCAGGCATTGCTTAGAGAGAAGGTTTCCAAGTTGAATGTTATGTTTCTGAAGGACATAAATACACCTAAGTTGTAAGCAAGTGTTCCCTGAAAACTGCTTTCAGGCCATAGGGTTTGTATCACTGTTCCTACTGTTTTGTCCTATAATACCTTCCCTTTTCCCAAAATTGATTGACTGTTATGTTCCTATGTACCAACACCCCCTCAAAGCCTGAAATCATCTGACCAAGCAAATATTTGTGGCAGAACCATTTCATTTCAAAGATTTTGTACCTGATGTCATACTTCAGCCCTGGTTCACTTGTGCTTTGGCTGAGGCAAGGACTTTTCTCAAAACACCAAGTCTTGAAATGAACTTGGCTTCCCTCAGTCCTGCTCTTTTCAGGTATTTATTCTGATGCTGTCACCTCTCCATTAATTAGTGAATGCGGAAATAGAGCAGAACTAATGTGGTGCTTTACTGTGGTAACTTTACATATAAATAACACACAACTGTAGAGGTTGTTACCTGACATTATACATTCAGTTGTATGATAAGTATATGCTCTTGGAGACCTTGCCACAGCAGTCCTGATGGGAAAGAGTGGGAGGATGGTATTTTTTCATTTAGTTTAGTTTTTCCTGTAGCTGTGGAATTTACACTATAGGACAGGGTAGTTTTTCAGATACCGAGACTACACGTTCTTGGTTTTGATTGCGTTTGTGGGAAGGGAATTGCGGATTCTGGGGCAAAAGACTACAAAAGATTTGGTTTGTGTTGCAAAGAGTGGAGGCTTTCCTATTGAGCTCAGCGCAATATCCTTGTTGGCAAACTAAGAGAACACAAAAACCTTGCTCTCTTAAATAAGGTACTGTGTTGGGTTAGCTCTGCTTAGTAGCGTTGGATGGAAACTCATGAGCAATTGTCTTGTGAACCTATTGTTGCGAAGTATAGGCATTGGCTTGCTACTGCTGAACTAGTTAATCATAGGTGGGTAAGAGCCTGGGTAAGTCAGCTTCCAGAGGACACTGCCATCCTATTTTATACAGCTACGGACTTCTCATCCTGATGCTGGAGAAGGAGCAAAGACTCCTTGCAGAGCACCAGGAGAACCATCTGCTTTATCTGTAAATTCTGGGATTTTTGCTATTCAGACCATGTCTGTATCCCATCGCAGTACGCTCATTTTTCTGTATCACAAGGCTTATTTTTGCCTGGGCAGCTATTTTGGCATGCAGTAGCTGTCTCCGTTCTGCTGTGGTACTGGTCAGCATAACCAAACTTCTCATACCTACTTCTGCCTTTCAGGGGTCAGGAGCTGCTGCTGAAATACACTTTCATAATCTTTGATGTCCTCTTATTACATCCCACTGTACTAACACTATATAGCCTGTATTATTTGCATACTGAGATACCAAAAGCAGAGATTATGGCGTACCATGTGGCAGTGACAGCAGTAGTGGCTGCAAATAGCTTTGGACTCCATATCAGGCTATGTACAGAGGCAGATGGCTAGCTGTTCAGGCAATACCCAGTCTTCTCAAGAGAAAAAGTTGGTCATCCTGATTCCTGTTTCTGTACTGTAGTTTGGGAACCTTTCACATAGCCACAAGCACAAACAACTCATCATAGATCCTAGAGACTTGGATTGGCAGTGGCTGGAGTTTGCAAGAGGAGTATTACAATTTGTCTCTGAAAACCTGTCCTTGGTAAGTCAGTGATAATGGTCTATTACATTTTACAGAACTTTTCCATGCTGCCACAATACTGTATTATTGAAAATATCCCAGAACAGCTATGTTTTATGTCTCTGCACCCCACATCTTAGCTCCAGTTTGGTATAGGCATAGAGTACTAATTTATGAGCATTATTGCCAGATCTGTGCAGGCCCAGAGTCATCAGCGATGAGGGTGTAAAACAAAGCAATTAGGCAAATTTCAAATTCTGTTTTGGGGGAGGCATTAAAAAAGTGAAGCATGTGGGTTTTTTCCTTCCTCGGTTACGGTATTTTACATTACTTTAATTACTCCCTTTGCTCTTTTGCCACGTCAAGTTCAGAAATGTAGTATAGATGAGTACCAGGCCCAGTATGTCACACTGAAACGGATGGGGTTATTAGCAAAATAAATTAACTGAGGTTTCTGGTCATTGGAACTACTGCTATTATAACCAGACTGAAAACTTGGAAGTAACATCTTTTAAAATAGTTGAAAACCATCTTGAAGTGCTCAAAAATGTCCCATGCCTGAGATGAGGTTCTTTATACTTGATGGAAGATTGAATAGAGTTGGGCAGTACTGGTGTCTTTATTTCTTTTGGTTGTTTTAAGAGTAAACTTTAATCTCATTTATCCAGACCATTTATAGCTTGCTCAGGAGTGTGCTTGTCTGACTCTTGGCAGGCCCTTGTTTTGAAGCAGCGCTTATTAAATCAAGTATGTTTCTATTAGAAGCAGAATATTTAGACAAAGCAGACCTTGTCATTAATGTTCCTGTTCATATAGAGCCTACTTATTAATTTTGATTGAATAAGTAAACGCTCATTTTTTAAAATTACTATCATTAGTATTTTTCTCTATTCTTCTCCTGGTATGGGGCTAGTGAGGAGAGGAAGGGCATTATTTTCTGTGCTTGTACAAGAGAAGTATTTTTGTAGCTGCAGAGAAAACTGTGCCGTTACTGTTTTTAACTTGACCTGCTGGAAATGAGAGGCATTATCCACATACTTTCAAAGATTCGCGAAACATGTGGATCCTTTTCCTCTTCCTATTAAACATTGGTAATATCTGTTTCAAGAGCAGATTTTCTTCTGCAGATAAGACCTCAACGAGCAGTTAATACCAAATGCACATTTAAATCTCATGCAAGACTGAGGAGGTTAGAAAAATAGAGGCTGAGAGCAAAAAGAGATAGTCAGCTTCCTCTGAAGTCTTCTTGCTGGTAGCAGTCTCTCTCAATTTAAAATGTTTCTTGTTCTAAATGCTTATTTTTCTGATAAGTTAGTGGTTTTATTAGTTAATCTTTATAAATAACTTAGGAATTAGCTGATACTAACAATAGGAATTGAGAGGAATTAATTCTTGTGTAGTTGAAGAGGGTGAAGTATATGAAACATGACATTTTCGGAAATCTTTTTGGTGGATTTGGCTGCTAAATTTTTTTGACTTGTATTTTGTGGACAGACAGACTGTTCAGTAAGATATTTCCATATATTACATTGCACAGGCTGTTTCCTCCCCCCTGCATATAATTGAGTAACAGAGTCTTCTAATATCATGAGACAGGCTCCAGTGGGCTTCAGATCGAGCCACAGAGAGTAACTAGACCTGATGGAAAAGAAATGAGGAACAAAATGATGAAGACATGTCAAAATAAAATTAAAATTAAAAACCCTAAACATGTAAGACTCTGAACTCTTTGGAATGAAACAGTTTTTGGATAGCTACTATCCGGTAGCAGGTCCTGTGCAAAACAGAAAATCCAAATGACAGTTTCTAGCTGATGCCCTGTTACAGTCATTTTCTGTTTTCTTTTGGTATGTTCCCACTTTTAACATATTTTTGAAAAAGACCTAAAGATGTGACTGCCTTTTTTCATATTTCAAGATATATCCCTTGTCTAGTTCAAGTTGATGTAATTTACCCAATGCAGTACAGCGATATCTGTTACTGTCAGGCTGAGAATATATAATTCTGTCCATAAGGGAGATACTTTTCCCTCTACAGCAAAACACTAGAGATAAGGTGCAGGGCAATGTTGACATCTCCAGCTCTGAGCAGGAGATGAAGACTTGATGAAATAAGTCTTGTTAGGAGTCATGGAATGTCTTTGCAGGGTGTTCTTTGGATGTGGTGAGCAAAAGGGGGAGATGGTGTTAGGGTGATGGTGTTTGACAAGACACTTCAGGGAAAGGGATAACAGAGCTCTGCATTCCATTTGGCTCTTCTAGGAGAGGGGGTAAGGCGTTAAGGCGTTTCACAGTGCGTGTGCTGTTGTGTTAGTAGCATGAACATTATTCCTTTGAGTAATGTTTAGTGTCGCAGGCAGCAGCATACACTGTCATTGCAGCACAGAGGCAAATGTTTGCATGCAAGAGTACTATTTTTGCAGAGGAATTGCTTAGGAAGCCCAAGGTTGTCCTTGTGGGTTTACTGGGACACATGGTTGATGCACGCTGCATGAATATTTAAAATTACTTATATGGAATCCTTTACAAGCTTCACTGAATCTGCAGATGGGGAGAAAAGTGTTTTTGGATAATATACGCTAACCTACTCAGAGTATTACATGCCGGTCTACCACCGAGAAAATACCATACCTAGTGTCAACAGATTTTCTCACCTGGTCAGGCAATAGGGTTCCCTTGTATCACTGAGCCTAGCACTGTGCTTGACAGTCCTCCTTTTCCTACCCTGGCAATTCAGAATTAACGTACTGCTATGATTTAAGTATTCTCACCTGTTTCTCTTGTCACTTCTGTTCAGACCCTTGCCCCTGCTTAAATGCTTTCTTGCATCAAAAGTGCCATGTAGCTTGCAAAATCAGTGACATTGCAGCAACGTCATCATTTTCACAGAAAAGGCTTCTTAGCTTTTTTTATTGTCCCACATAAGGCTTCTTGCATGCTGAGACACACAACAAAGGCAATTTACTCCTCTCCTCCTTGGCCTTGTGAGAAGAGGAAGGTTTAAATGTGAAGTTTCATTTTGAGTCCTATGAAGTCACACCTGGCTGCTGGCTGTGACTGTCACGTTATGTGCGGTGACCTCCACGTGCTGGAGGTAGTTGGTCAGCAAAGTCCATCAGCAACACTGGTACAGGATATCTCGTAGTGGGGCACAACACTGGGCTCCCATTTTCTAGGCACCAGATAACAGTGCCACAGAAAACATGAGACTTTCCAATCCTGAAAGGAACATGTTCATCCCAAACAGACCTGCAGTGCAGCTAGGGGGGCTCAGAAGTGCAGTCTGTCATTGCGTTGGTCTTTTAGTGCTGTGCCTGCAATTGCCTTGTATCCATACATGCTCTACCGATATTAGTTATAAGTTTCCATGTTGGTTGCCAACAGCATGATCTATTGCTGCCATGAATTGCAGAGCTATTAAACCAGTGGAGAAGGTCATGGCAATGAGGCCCAAGCAGTGCTCATTGGGGAATAAAATTGTCATAGGCTATACCACATCATTAAAAACGAAGACATTGGATGACAACATATTCCGATCCCATGGGTCACATTTATTTGAATTTTTCACTGTATTTCTATTTGCAAAAAAAGACCCCCAAATACTGTCTGCTGTACAGCAGACTTTTGACAGTTGTTTGAAAGAAGCAGCCAGGATTTTCCATTAATTCCCCCAGATAACAGCGTAATGACCATGCTTTGTGACAAGCTGTGTGTTTGACCTGTGCAATCTCAACTGTTTTCCTCATGTTCCTGTAAACGAGATGGTTGAGTCAGAGGAACTCCTCGGGCACGGGAGGGAAATCACACCTTCCCTGGACACCGACTGTGGAGGAGCAAGGGCAGGGACTTTCAGGACGTTGAGTACAGAAGGCGGGAGAGTCACTGCGTGGAGCTGGGAGCAGCCACTCGGGGAACAGAGAACTTCTTAAGGACCATATTCCTTAAGGACTTTTTAAGAAGTGGGCACAGTTTGCTGCGGAAAGTAATTGATGGCAGGAATAAGGACCTGCTTGCAAGGAGACCATGGGTGAAGGGAGTATCAGTTATAACCCATTTTCATTTCTCTTCCCTCTGCAAGACTCTTTTTTGAGTTTTTTTTCTTTAATTTGAATGTTAACTGTTCTATTTTATACTTTAGCAAAACCTGTTTGTTTTTCACTTAAAATGCCTTTGGTCTTTTTTGCAGAACTGTCTATAAGGAGAAGGCTTTGGATCTTTCCACGCATTAAATATAAGTTAATCCTTATCTCCGTCTCTGCCCCCTGCCCTGTGGAAGTACTGAAGGGCAAGGTGGAAAGGGATAAAGGTCCTTATGCTGCAAAAAGTGAAACAGCTTTGACCTTATGCTCAGTAGTTCCCCTGAGCATGTGGACTGCAACTCAAAACACAAAAATCAGCAAAGCTATTGGGAGTGTGCAGAGTTAAGTATCAAGCAGATCCTCTGAGCACAGAGAAATTCAAAATGGTCTTCAGTGCTCAGGAACCAGTTAAGCCCCAGCAGCACCCATGCTGCTGGAATTGGTGCTGCCCAGCCATCGCCTGTGGTGGGCGTTGCAGGAGGGTTGGGCAGGGCTCTCCGATTTAAATGCCATCCCATTTGCTTCATGGCAACCCAGCACCCTACACACAGCACCAGGTATGCACAAGATTGCATATGGGTGTATATATATAACTGCAAACGCATTACATGTTAAATCCATTCAGTTAGTTTCTGCAGTTGTTTGGAAATGTTAGGAGAGAGTTTTACAAAAGGCAAGATCAGTATTACGAAAGCATTGCATTTTCCTTTTCTGTTGCCCTTGTCACCTTAAAAAGATGCAGGCCCCATGTTTCTGTGTTCTGTTAGATCTCAGAAGGGGGTAAATGTTTGCAAGGGATCCCTAGAGACAGGGCAGAACAGTAAGGTTGTAAAGTTGTGCTGTTTTAATTTGAGGAGGCAGAAAGCCAAGTTAGATTGACAGTTTAAGTACCAACAAAATAATAAACTAAATGCAGATCCTGTGTCCAAGCCTGTTCTGCTTTCAGTTAGCACTGGGACACTGTTCCAGTGCCCTTGTTCCATTCGACTTTCTTACAGAGGAATTGGACACTATCCAACTTTTAAAATTACCTCAGCTTTAATTTATTCTGCTTTTGATGTTCATAGCACCATACATCTAATGGTCCCCAAATCTTTTCCTTAGTCTCTGAGGCTATAATTTACCTGCCCAATGTCTCAAAGGCAGATACCACTTGCTTTAAAAGTTACGTATAATTTTAATATCCGTATGTTTATATAATATACGAAGTTTGTAGGGTTGAGTGAGGAAGGGGGATGATTTATGCTTCATGAACATTTCCAGCCATTTAAAAGACAAATGAATTTCAGTTTTACAGAGGCATCTTAGCAGAAGCCTGCACAGGTACAGCATATTTAATGTAACTTACACTCGGCAAAGAAATGAACAAGCTCTTCTCCCTTAGGACTTAGTACCAACCTCACAGATCTAGGCATGATCCAGCTAAAGGTATTCCTTTTCCATGACAGTGGTTTTTAAAGAACAACACAGAGACTCAGGGATATGGGACAAAGGCACATGAATTAAGAAGCACTGAATTTTATATGTCCAGATTTAGAAATAGAGAGCTCAATTCCAGTTTCCACTGAGGCACCTTTATGTAAACCTGGAAATACAAAGGGAACTCTGTGAAACTAAGCAATAGCACTTGTTAAGGCCCCTTTTCAGAACGGGTTAAATTTAGATAAAACTCAGCTCCGAAGCCTTGTTTTCGATGTGATTGCAGGGCTGTGGGAATGGGAGCTATATATATATATATAAGTCGAAGAGAATTCTGGTGAGAATTAAATTCTGAAGACTGGCCACGTAAGGGCACAGAATGGCTCAGGAAAGCAAATCTGAGCAAGATGTCCCATGATTGCGTCGCAGCTGCTGAAAGTGAGCTGCAGTCCAAGGTGAGCACCGATTCCGGAGCCCTGTGGACACTCACCCGCTGCCTGCCACATCGCCTCTCTTGGCTCCCTGTGGCTGGCCAGGGCAGAGCATGGATTTTGTTTTCCTCCTGCATCTAAGCCTGGTATGATCCCTGCATGCTCTCGCTGCTCTCTTGGCATTACGGAGATCAGACATGGTGGAAAAGGAGATTAGCCAATTTGCTGCAAAACAAGTTAATACATCTTCTGTCATGCGTCTACTAGTTTCAATGGTATCATCTTTTATTTTCACCTGTGCATATATGTGAGCCAAAGGCTCACATGGTTCACGTTGGTGTAGCTTTCTTAAAGGCTGGTGGAGGCAAAAAGAACTATAGAGATCTGGAACCGTATCTGACCATATCAATTCTGATTTGCATAGAGAAGCAATGAGCGTAACTTAGCATCCATTAGCAACAGAAACATAACACCTCCTAAGAATCAAACAAGTATCTCTGTTTCAGTCTATGCTTGAAGCAACTGGTCAGGCTTGCGAAACAGGTACTGTTCTTACTGTCCAAAATTGACTGTTTTTTTAGGGGAAAGAGGGGACACAAAGACACTGCTTGCGTCATGGCTGCGTTGCCCAATAAGTCATCCTAAGCAATGTGAAATGTTGTCTTGCGTCTTTCTGACAAGCTGTTTGTTCATTTTTTCTTGCTCCTTTTCCTTTTTCCTCCATAGGTGATGAAATAGATTGGCTCCAACTCTCCCCTCCTGGCATACCATATGTGCTGTGTGATGCCCTTCTTTGCTAGATTGTTCCAGACTTTGGGGAGGTGGGAATTTATTCCTGGAATCACTCCAGTGTCCGGATCACTTTCATTGTCTTTATTAGTATGGACTGCAGCCCATCATCATCGAGGAGAGCAGTTGGTAGGGAGCATATGAGATAATTGCCTAAAATGAACTCTGCCTCCACGGGGCACAAAATCACTCAGTGGCATTGCAGCGTGCTTATTCCGGCTTAAGTCACCTACCTCCCTCTAGGCAGTAGCTGGTTCTTACATAAGTTATGGGGACCATATGCTCAGCCTAGACCCAGTTCCGGGCTTAGATAGTCTGCCTGTAAAGCAATACACATTCTCTCCTACAGACCTTTCTAGGTGGCACCCCAGTCCTTCAGGTGCAGGATGGCTGGCAGCAAAAGAAGTCAGCTTTTCTGCCTGCTCACTAACTGAGCAAAGCTCCCTGGGTCCAAAGGCTCAAACTCTTCCTAGCTGCTCATTCCCAAGCCTGGCACAGCTCTGTGCGGTAGGGCCAGCCTCTCCAATATTGCTGCACCTCGTGCAAGAGTATATGACTTTCATAGAATCATTTAGGTTGAAAAAGACCTATAAGATCATCAAGTCCAACCGTTAACCTAATACTGCCAAGCCCACCACTAAACCATGTCCCTAAGCACCACACCTACACATCTTTTAAATGCCTCCAGGGATGGTGACTCTACCACTTCCCTGGGCAGCCTGTTCCAATGCTTGACAACCCTTTCAGTGAAGAAGTTCTTCCTAATATCCAGTCTAAACCTCCCCTGGCACAACCTGAGGCTGTTCCCTCTTATCCTATTGCTTGTTACTTGGGAGAAAAGACTGACTCCCACCTCACTACACCCTGCTTTCAGGTCATTGTAGGGAGCGATCAGGTCTCCCCTCAGCCTCTTTTTCTCCAGGCTAAACACCCCCAGCTCCCTCAGCTGCTCCCTATCAGACTTGTCCTCCAGGCCATTCTTGTCAGCTTAAAATGGAGTGCCGCACTATTTCATGTGGGCTTTAGGTTGGTGATGGGTCATGACTGTGTAAGTATGGTCCAAACCTCCGAAGGTTCCCTTTCCTATATTTGTAAGAAGATGAACCAAATCCCAGTGTTGTTTCCTCTGCTGGGTTTATTGAACAGAGAGCGTGGTGTTCCAGAAATGGTTGAGGATGAGCGTTGCTACCTTCCCAGCTGGAACCAGTTAGCTGATGAGAACTAGGGGCTGCAAAGTACCAAGGAGGAGGTGAATGCCAGGAGAAAGCTAGAGGTGCAGGTTTTGGAGCTACAGGCTGAGAAGAACTAACTGTGCAAGGACAAGCCTAAGAAGGGGAGGAGGAAAACCAGTTAGGAAGATTCATGAGGGATGGGTAAGACCATTGGTGCTTAATGCATGGCTGCTGGGCTGGAGGCCAGAGGAGGGACTGGGCTTCCCACTCCCTGCAGAAGGGGAAGAAGTAGCCCTGGAGGCAAATAAGCAACAGAAAAGGGATAAGTCTGGTGCTGGTTTATATGGTATGAGATTTTGTTGTTTGGAAGAGACCATGCTGTAGCCAGGCAGAAAAGTCATGTCTGTCTAGTATAATGCTTAGATTTCTCCGAGACTGAGGCACAGGGAGTAGTATTAGTAGTGGTAGTAAAATACTTCCGCTGGATAACTTTTCTTTCCTAAAAAACTGGCTATGGTAGTCTGATTGAAATGCTGCAGCCGTGTGAGGCAGGCTTCCTGTGCCTATATTGTCTCACTGCAAGTTAGCTTTGCTGAACTGCATCACATAATTGTGTACATGGTGTTGAGGGGGATGTGTTGTATTAGCGGGCACAGTGGGCACTTTGTATCATCTGTCTGGTGGTGACTTACACCACATCAGTGTTTCTGAAATCTCTTGTCAAGTGGAGTTTTTACTTGAGTTCCTTCTTGGTACTGATATGGTTTAAGCAAAGATAAGAAGCAAAAACCTCTCCTTTTGGAAGCAGCACAGCCCCACAGCTCTTCTCTGCCTTGGGGCAGCTGTGTCCCATCACAGCTCGTCAGGGCAGCTGGAGGTCCTCTCTCCACCCTCTAATGGGAAGAGACCTCTGCTCTTTGTTAGGCTCCTGTCTGCCCTCTCCCACTTGAATTGGTTGGGTTGGCCTGGAGAGGAGAAGGCAGTAAGCTCTTGCATTCAACCCACTTCTGTAACTGTGGCCTGAGTTAGAAGTATCAGGACAAGAGCAAAACTTCACAAACCAGTGAACTCTTTTACAGCCTGCGGTAAGCATTTTTTTTTACCCTTTTGAAGGGAAATAGCCACACATCTCTTTGCCACTTCAGCGAGCGGGAAGCTTTATTAGAAAATGTTTCCTTGTGTTTGTGTCCCGCTTGGTTTGTTTGGTTCTTATTAGTTAGTAATTGTTTCATTACAGTAGAAATAGATGTCATGTAACTTTTTCACATTGGTGTTGGGTTTTTTTTCCACCCTGTTGTTGTGTGAACATTTCTTACAGTTATTTGCTGCAGGGAAAATGTGAAAAGGACTGTATAACAGTAGGCAGAAACTGAGAAATTGCCTTAGCTTTGGAAGAGCCTTACTCCTTGCCCTCAGGTGGCGTCAACAAACCCATCAACATTAAGCTCAGGTGTGAGCTAAAATGACCTAGCTTTACTATTACAAAGGGGTGGGGGGAGGTTGAACCAGGGCGGATTAACAGACTGGAGAAGAGTAGCTTGGAGGTTGGCAGAGCTGAAAGTGCACCAGTTTCTAGTCACTACTGGTTGAATCAGGGAGGAATGGAAGCCCTGGGGTGTTTTATGGGGTCCTTTACTCTGTCTACACCTTTACTCTCTCAGTTGCTGGTGGTTTCTCATCCATGGATCCCCAGGAGGAGTTGTCTTTGACGGTTGGCCCTGCCTCTGCAACAGGGTGGCATGAGAAGGCAATGTCAATGGGTGTATGTGAGTCTAATGTTGTTTATGGAGTGGCCTTGGTGCGGCTGAAAGAGGAGTCTGTCCAGCTGCATGCCAGAGATCCTAGCCGGGAACGGCTTTCTGCCAGCAGCCCCGACTGCAGTGCTGGTAAGACATGTGGTATTATTTATGGTGAATAATAGAATACTAAATAGTTTAATACATTATGTGCTGATCCTGGAATGGTGGAAATTTAAAGGTGTGGAATAGGGGTTAGAGAGGACTTAGTAAAGCTGTCCTTTCCTCATCACCCCACAACCTCAAATTTTCTACAGCAACTGGGAGGAGAGAGACACAATATTTAGGGCTTTTGAAGGAAATGTATTTGAAGGAGAGATGTGGAAGAGGTGTTGGATGAAGCCCAGGAAGAAGCTCCAGGCTTTTGCAGCTGAAGGGACTGGGAAGACTGAGTGCATGTGAGGGTAAAGATGAAGATTGTGTGCTGTTTGGCTAGGGTGGAACAGGTGAGTAGAAGGAAGCAGTTAGAAATTATCAGATGGCTGCATAGGTGGTTAGCAAGTGTCCAAAAGCAATCTGGGGCTCTACCAAAGGCTAAAAATAGTTAAAAGTTCATGGGGGTCTTTATGTGCACACTACTGTCATGCGGTAACTCTGCGTGACAATATGTATTGTTCCGCTGGAGCCTTTGGACAAACAGAGCATGCTGCCGGGAGTGCATTGCTCTCTCCTCTGCCCTATGTGTCTTGACAGCAAAGGATTTCAGGCTTAGGGCTTTTATGAAGGACTGGTTTTTTAACAGAATTAAGTGCCAGGCAGTACAGCCACAGCTGTATTTTCTATGGCAGAGCTCAATCTTCTATCCCTGTGACCTTCTGCGGTTCTGTCCCATCGTGGACCTTGCGGTCACAGGGACTCTGCTGGTGCTTTTGTTTTTATGGTAAGTTAAAGAAGCCAACAGAGACTTTAAAATTCTGGTGCCCACTTAATATTTCAAGCAGGGGCTGGATGGACACTTTTTTTCCCCACAGATAACTTTAACGCAGAGGAAAGAGCTGCAGAGGACAGCTTTGCACATTAAGGAACCTGATGAATTATGCATGAAGCACAGCAGTCTAGTATCGGCAGTGCCTGCTTTATGAGAGGAAGGGAGCGATAGTAACAATTTACGCTGTACACTAACTGTAGTTTTTCATACTGAAGCAGTAATGTGGGCTGCTGGGCTGAGACCGAACAACATGGTTCCTCCTTTGAGTCCCTGGGGGCTGAGAAAGGTTGTTTGATGGCAGGGAGCTGGAGACCTGTTTTGAGCAAAACACGGAGAAAGGGAAGAGAAGGCAAGGAGGACACATCAGCTCCTCAAGGTGCTTGGCAGAGCTGAGCTGAACAGCGTTGAAGTCGCTGCCGGGTTGACAGACCCAGCGTGTGCACATTAAACTCTGCCATGTAATGGGACAGTAAGACTGACACTGAAAGCGTTGTATCAGGCGATGTGTGCTGCCTGGGCTCGCTGTCCTGTTAAGCAAAGGTGGAAAGAGAAAGAGGAAGCAGTTGTGGGTTTTTTTTTGTTGTTGTTTTGTTTGGTTTTTTTTTTTTTTAAATCTTGTTAAGGGTTGAGGTTGACTGCAGAAAAATAAAGGGATAATGCTGTGCAGTGCTTTAATGTGAGGTCTGTTGCTGTGCATGGCAGCAGACTTGCAGGGTTACTGCGTGTCAGAAGCTGTGAAGGGAATGCTCCGTAGGTAACTGGTTCAAGCGATCTGCCAGGAAATGAAGTGCCCTCAAAGTTTTCCAAGCCTTTGTGATTCAGTGGCAAAAAGAAATTTCTACACTTGCTGGCAAGTTGCCACCACATATTTATGAGGCAGCTACTACTTTGGTAGTGGCAGTAGCAGGAACTTGGGTTTTTCTGTAATTGATTGTGCTTCTCTTGCAACCAGATCCACGTCTTCAGGTTTCTCTTCTGGCCATTCAGGATTTTGAACCCTTTATTAGGAAGAGGCAGTCCCTAGAGGTGTTGAATGTAGGCTGTATTGCTATGAAGCATCCGGATAGTCATAATGATAATTTTTTTTCTTTTTTTATGGTGTTGATTATTCTCCCCTTTCAAAAGAGATTTGCAAACAGCAAGGAAACTGTATGCTACTACTTCATGGTGTGGGAGAATATTTTCATGCTCAGTTTGCAGATGGAGGGACTGACGTGCAAAGAAGTACAGTCCAGCGTTTTCAACAGTCTTGTATTAGGAGGCAGACATTTCCCAAGATTTTCAGCGATGCTGATTGTGTGGAGCGTCTCTGGGCATCAACTTAAATTCCTTGGCATTTACAAAACTGGAAAGCATTTGATACTGGACAAAATCCAAGGCTACTCTGATAAACATTGGCCTAAGAGGCTTCCTTGGGCTAAAGGGCTCAATAGGAGTCCTAGACATTGCTGCGATTCCTACTTCTCTGCTGCTCTACCATAGATTGTTCTTTATACTTTTTATTCTTTAGACGGTGACTGTGTTTGCCTTGGCCCTGTCTTCCCAGTCTCTGTTAGAATCTGTTAGGTTGTGAAGTTGTGTATTTGAGTTTCACATTTTGGAGCTGTTTTTCTGACTAACTTCAGCCATGAACAGCACAAACAGATTTTGTTTTCCTTCAGCATCTTACAGGACACTTAGATGCAGAAGAGGAGAAACCCCAGCACTCAGAGAGCTCTTTGCCCTTGTCTGGGTTTCTGCAGAATTGCAATTCACAGCTATCCTTGATCTTAAAAATGTTGATTTAACCGTTTAACAAAGCGGTTAAAAAACACTGATCGAATTAGAGCTCTCTTGCCAATGAATTGGCAAAGCTTTGATTCTGACTCTATAACATCTCGGGTACACACGTGACATTGCAGTATCTCATTACTGTATTTCCACCAGGGTTCATTGAATTGTTCTATTTTGTGTTTACTGGTGTGGATATACACAAATAATGAAACCACCTTTCTTAACTGTAAGCGGTAAAATACGTATTGTGCTTTAATTGTTTTCATTTTTGGCAGAGCTACTTTATAATACAATTATGTTTGTGCCCAGGGGCATGTGGGATTGAATTACTGGGTATCCGCCTTCCGGCACTCGCTCTCTTTCAGACACCCAATACTTAAATTATATGAATCCTTTGGGAACCAGGCAATTATATAAGTCTTAGTTAGCAAAAAATTATCTGAAGTTGCATACAAACATACTTCTCTCCAGAGCCATTTTGTAGGTAACTTTTCTTTGTACTAATCTAAGTGCTTTGAATATGGGCTTTGGATTTCTGCTCAAGCGACTTCTTTTGAAGACATTCTTCTGCATGCTGGGATGAAAGACATCTGGGGAAAATGTGAATCACCTACTCTGGCCAAGCATGAAAAAATGAAAAGGGAAAATAAGTCTTTTGGGGAAAAATAAGTCTATTAGCTGAAGTACAAGCTCTGGTAATCCTTAGTCAGACAAGGCTTTTGTTAATATTCCACAAATAATCTTCTTTGTTTGCTTTTTTGTGTGTTCTTTTAATTTTTTCAATGCTTAATGGAAGATGAGGTATGCCTGATGTTTTTGCAAAGGCACCTTTGCAGGAGCTACTCGTTGCTGGGGGAGGAAATGAAGGCCAGTATCATATGCAAGTTGTGTCAGTTTGGCTAAGACTTCTTTTTTTTGAGTATTCATAATTGAGCAGAAGCAAATTTTGCATGGCCATTCTAATCCTGGCTTGCCCTATTTCTCAGATGGTCTGAAGTGCTATAAACTGTTTAAACTGAAGTTAAGTGCATGCACAAAGGTGTTTACAGTAAGGTAAACAGAATAAATTTGAGCCAGCTTTAGTATGAATTTGCTTTCTAAATTTACTGTAGTGACTTGTAAATGGGGGCAATACAAAAAGGTTTGATGAAAGTTCTGGTGTCTCTATAACCTCAGTGTTGTGGTTTAACCCCAGCCAGC
>NW_009634840.1:0-6748 GCF_000690535.1 Cariama cristata | reverse complement strand
CAGACGGGTGCAAATAAGAGTACAGCGACGCTACAGTTTTGTGTATAGCTTTACTTTCGTCCCCTCCTACAGGTACATCGTAAAAGTCTTCAGTATTAAAAGAATTTGATTGTCCTATGCTTCTGTCCTGCACTTGGGAGTATTGTCCTCTGTTCATGCTGCCTGTTAGCCTATTCCCTATCCCAGATTCAGGTCCTGCTTTAAAACAAACAGCCGCCCCCCCAAAAAAGAAATCAAAACCAAAAAACAACAAAATCAACCCACCCACCCCCACAAAAAAACCAGCTTACAAATGCATCGCATTCAGCAGCTTTAAATAAAGATACTACTTTTACAGGTCTACTACATCACTTTACTTCCCTGAGTACAGCTAGACCAAATAAAGAATTCTGACTGATTAAAATTACCAGGAAGATGAAACAACTGCTTTCTGCAAGGCTTAAAAGAGACAGTTCAGGTAAGAGTAAGCATGCTCATTTAAATAAATTTTAAAAAAAAATTCAAACTTTTAAGAGGGTGAAAGAGTTAAAAGTCCCTGTCCAATTTAATCCATTCTCTTCCTACTGGCTCTTTGGGACCTGTCTGTATGTATAAAATAAGGAAATACAAACCAGCATTTGCTTTGCTTAGGGAATGAAGTGTTACAGTCCCTAGGCCAGCAATTCCCTTTTGAATATATAAATAACAGAGGTCAGAACCTTCTCCCAACTTTCAGGGATCACCGTGAACGTGTAGTGCATGAGTGCAGTATGACAGAGAAAACAGCATTTGAAAAAGCTTAAGAAAGAAAAGCATCTTTTTAAATCTAAGCCTGAATTAGAGATACAAACCTACCAGCCCGATTTTAGCTGTTTAAACTGAAGATTATTAAAAACTCTGATGTTCACTTAAGAGCTATTATATGAGTATTTATTCCTATACTGGAAGTTATACTCCATAGAACATTGATCATAAGCAGCTGCTGAACAATGCATTCAGTTTACGGGTAATATAAAAATACCACTTACTCTTTTAACAAAGTTGCCCCTAAAAGGGAAGATACACAAAGCCACCTTGAAGTTGCATCACTAAACACAACTGTGTTCATATTTTAGAAACCAACTTAAAGTATTCAGATAAACACGTATCTTGAACTTACAAAATTCTACTGTATCATATTAAGGACTATGCTCCAAATAAAATTCCTGGGGCAAGAATGATATGACCTAGGTTATCTTTCAACTTCTATATGAAGTTTTAAGGAAAAAAAAAAAAAGTAGTATTTCTCTATACGGAGATAATATTTTAGATACCAAAATGATGTGATGGTAAATACACCTTTTGGCACATAACGTCAGCGACATTGCTGGAGAAGGGGTTCTCGCTAACCGCTGGTAAGTGGCTCATGGGACTCCCTTTTCTACCACTTCGCTTCCATGTGTACAAGCGGTTCTGGCAGTAATGACTGTGATCATGCAGCTGCACTACCTTTTTTTTTTTTCTCATCCCCCAAAACCCTTCCAGATGCTACTACCAGTCCAATCTGCTGGGTTAGGCTAAATCTAATATTCTAACATATCTCCTATGGAACGATGAGATCAGGAATTGCTGAGTCTTCCTCAGCGGGAGGAAGGGAACCAGCAGAGCAGAGGGAGGAAACCTGCAGCGGAGAGTGGGAGAGGTGCGGAGATCACCAAGCGCCTGGCATCAGAGTGACAGCGGGGCTTCGACCAGCACAGCTCCAGGGAAAAGCAAGGTAAGAGTTTAGAGGTGCTAGTGTTCTTGTACTTGATACATGGCCAACCAAGAATTTACGCATTTTTCCTGGAGAAATTTTCTCTTATCTTCCACGCAAGAATTATTTCTTGCCAACAACAGCCACCTCAAACTTTTCGAAAATAGGAGATGTACTGCAATAATCAGAAACTGGTAAGGTTTAATCAATGAGAAGTCTAACATTAAAGAACTTAAAAGTTTAAATATGGAAAAACAACAGAAATGTAGCAGAAAGGTCTGGAATGTAAGAATCCTGCACCTCAAGCCTTTCACGCATAAAGAAAACAGAACAAGTGTTTTGTTTGTTTTTCTATTTTATAAAGAAAACACACAAAAACCCTTAGGCCCAAGAGTTCACCTGCATTTCATATTCTTAAATTTACAGTATAGAAGTCACATTAATGATGATAGTACTACCTGTCAGCATAAACCCTCTCTTCACCAGCACCAGTATGCCGTTTTAACTGGCAAATACACTTTTTCACCGGTAACTGGTTCTAGTTGCGTGTCATCAATAATGGAAGTACAGAACATTTAACATCTGTACTAATACAAGTTGTAAAGTTATTAGCCTAGTGACCGTTCATTACTCTTTTGATGCAATGCTAGCATCTGCCGAATTTTTATAGTGTATAGTTATTATTTATAAGCCTGTTACTATTGTATATGATTTCATACAGCATTATAGATGTTTGAAATCTGTTCTTGAATGTTGTATGACCTAGGTAGTATTCCATTGCAGCACCCATAACAATAATACTCAACATACTGCTATTAACCTGTTGCGCAGTGTTCTAACATTTTTTTTTTTTACTCTTGTTATATGTAATAAAATACCAGTAAAGACAAAAAATTGCCCCTATAATGAGGCACATTTTGGCATCTGTGCTAAATGCTGCTACATGGGCAGGCAAGTGCAAGTCAAAATATGAAAAGGAGAAAGTCATCATCTAATCACATTCATAACTTTTTCATAGAAAAATATAAATATATTCCCTGAAATGTAGGACAAAGAAAAGCCAGCAGCCATCATGAGTTCTAGTGCTATTAACATTTTTTTTTAAAAAAAAAAAAAAAAAAAAAGAGGTGGGCTGGCTTTTCCTTTTAAGGTTACGTTTCGCAATCGACATCATCTAAACCTCTGTCATCATCATCGTCGTCACCATCATCGTATCTCACAGTCCGTCTACCACCATTCCGAGTTCTTATCTTAGAACGCCGATTAGCTCTTCTGTATTTGGTGTAATCCAAATCTTCAGAGTCATTTTCCTGGTTAGGTTTCCGACGTTTCCTTCCCTGGGGTCTTCTGGAAGGCTTAGGCAAACTGGAATTGGTAATTTCTTCTCTAACGATTTCCGATTTCCTTTTCCTCTTTCTTGTTTCTGTGGCATCACTATAGGTACTGTTATCAGTTCTAGAGTCTGAATCAAAAGAACAACTGAAACTGGCTTTTGAACTTCCTGCAGTCCCAGGTGCTTCCACATTCTCCGATACTGAGCTTTTTTCATCTTTCTTCCCCCCTGTTTCACATTCTGCTGTTTCTTTGAAGTCATCCAATAATTTTGGTCTTTTGGAAGAAGCTCTAGATTTTTTATTTGATACCCCCCTGGTATTTTTAGTTTCATGTTTAGCTAAGTCAGAATCTACCTCTTCAGAGTTGCTCGTACGATGGTTGTAGCCTGAAGTCAACTGACTAGAACTTCCCCAGTTTCTCCCATTTTCCATCTTGTGGTTTGTGGAATTCTCCTCTGAAGAGTTGTATTTGAGACTTTTACGAGCACCAGCACGGGCTGCTTTGCGTGCCTGCTTGTGGTTATCTTCACTCTGCTTTTGAGTCACTTTTATCTCTGCCTCAGACTCCGTTTTTTCGTTCTCAGACTCACTAATGTATTTTCTTTTAAGAGCAGATGATTCAGGGCAGGAAAGTTTCTTTCTGCCAGAAAGCTGTTCTTTCTCATTTTCAGACTTTAAGCAAGCATCTGTTTCCGAGTTGCCGATCAGTCTCTTCCTGGATGCAGCAGACACATTGCCATGAAGCTGCCTCCTGTTCTTTTTTACTCTGTAAGCACTTTCTGAGCTTGATAATTCTTCCTTTGTATCGCTCATTATCTTGATCTTATTAGCTGCCAAAGTGGCACATCTGCGTGGATATTTCTTCTCAGTCACATTAGACAGCTTTACGTGTTTCTTGTAGTTAACGATACAGGTCCTGCTCCTGAGCACTTTTGCACTTTGTCCAGTCTCCTCAGATGTTGATTCTACAAAATAAAGATTTAAAAGTTCTTTTTAGTAACTTTTTCTGAAATGATTAGCTTATTAAGCACAAACACAACCACCTTTAATAAAATAATAAAAAAAGCTTTTGTGTACCTTAAGCCTTTACTAATAATACAAGTCAGCCAGTCCCAGGCACACTTTTAATTCTCAGGATTACTCTTGCTTTGACATAATGAAAGGGTTTAAAAGTAACGTTCTCTAGCATCACTCTAGTAATTAGCTTAGAAATTACAAATTACCTAACTTAGCAAACAAATGCTTTCATATTATTAAAACTTCTATCATTAGAAGCTATCATTTTCTTACGAGAATGAACTTCCAAAATGAATTATTACACATTTTACCTCTTTTTTATTCTAAAAAACCAATTATAATATTTTATGTAGACACAAGCCCCGGATGGATTTCATAACTTTAGAATTGTTTCATATATGGAGAACATTTAAACCATTCAATTCCTTAGTGACTTAAACAGTAAGACTGCTTCTAACAGTGAATCTTCCGTTCAGTATTTTTATTGTTAATATAGCATTTGCTTCTTGGGTTTTAAAACAAATATTCAATCTGTAAATAATGTGAGCAATGCTATGAAGATCAATGGTTTACCTTCTAAATAAAACAGAATTACTCATATGTATCAGTCACAATTAAAAGCAGAAGTTCTTGAAGTAAATTTATTTGCATAGACTTGATAAAAAAACCCCAGGATTTTGCTATTTTAGCAGAAATGTGCTTTGGAAAGTTTTCCCAAGATTGCCGTCCATTTCATATGTCTTTGTACCTGTTACTGATTTTATGAGCAACATGGATAAATGTGTGCTACATTAAAGCCCCTATGTTATATTAGCCTATTATCTCCTGATAACAGTCAATTTTGTTCTAGCTTAAACTCATTACTTTTGATAATTCTCCACCTGTACTCAGCAAACAGAGGGAAAAATCATGGCAGCTGCTGTGTATTTGCAGAACACTAGGCAACTAAATATTTTTTCAAGTAGTTGTTTAGGGAAACAAGAGGAGTTTATAGAGGGCATGTTCTCTGTAAGGCCAAATGCCTTTTGAGAATAACAAGCCACCCAGACGTGGGAACGCTAGCCTGGGACTTAAAACTGAGTAAGGTTCAGTTCCTCGCTCCTTCTGGTCAGCTTAACAGAAGTGTTAACGCTGCAAGTCATTTGTACTCTCTGGTTCTCCAAGTCCTCACCTGTGGGGCAAGGACAGGGCAACATCTTCCCTAAATTCTGACAAGAATAAATGCAATGAAGATGTATTATAGAAAGTAAAAAAAAAAGTTATGGGACACAAATTCAAATGTCCAGCTTGAGTACCAATATTAAAAATCTCTTCAGATACCAAATCCGGTCATTATTTCAATGGAAATCCTTTTCTGTACTACTCAAGTATATTCCTATTTTGATGTTTCCAAAGGATAATTAATTTACTGTCTTTTCTAATTGTTTCCAGAAATTATACATGAACACTACTACTGTTACTATTTGTACTGTGTGATTTTATGGCCAAAACATAATACATTTCTGCTGAATACCGCATAATGCTGTGTAAAAGGTGAACTAATTCACAGATTAAAAAAAATTAAGAGCTAAATCTTAAATTAAACACCGTCCTCCAACACTATCGTGTAGACACATATACAATATACGGCTGCTGCTCATAGCTGTTACGTGGTAAGCCTGAACAGGCAGGAGCAAAGAGCTTTAACATGATAAATTACACTTGAAACAGGAAAATACTGTAAGTAAATGTAACGATACATCATAACATACTAGTGGTGGCAAACAACAGCACACGAGCTCCTGGTACAAAGAGACATTCTGACCAGATAGTAAGTGTTGAAATGTATAACCCAACCCTAGGACTAAGATTCCCCTACATCTGCTTTGAGCTATGCTCACATTTGAGAAGGGCAGTTCGGCAAGGTGGAAAAGACTGCCCAGCCTTAATGCTGAGTGCTAACTTAATCCCCTTTGGCCATCTGAAGAAATAAGCGTTTAAAACTTGAAGACATCACCTGGAACTTTTCCAAGAAAGGCAGCTAAAAAAAGAATGCACACAATGATTTTAGCCAGTTTTTCACAGCTGCTTAGGTGTTTATACATGCATGTTTTGAGAAAATTAGCCTTTATCATCATAAACAGATTAAGCATCATTTCAAAGTTTCAGCAGCTAATTCATAAGATGGAATGCAATACTAAAGGATAAAGGAGTCCAGCCTTTCTGCAGCACACTACCAGAATATTAAATCTATACTTTGCACACAAAATCTTAAACTGGGAGCAAATTTTTATAAAACTCACCTTATTTGTTAATTAAAGCTTCAATGAAAGCTCAATGAAACTACACAATGAACATCCTGAATTTAATGCTGCAAAGGTACAAACAGATTGCACAGGCAGAAAGAGAGAGGAGAAAACAACCTCCGTTACCCACAAAAACTGGGAGACGATTTAAAAGAAAGGCACCAAGAGACGAAGGCCTTGTCCATCAAGTTTCCCATTGTGACAAGCTGTCCTGGAGTTCATGCCATCAAACTCTAAACCTGGAAGTCCAGGCTGCAATACTGGGTAGGTATATCCAGCCGTACCTCCTGTAGGCTGATCTGCAGTCCACAAAGGATTTCCCAACCCCGACTGACCAACTATGCAATTTATGTGAAAACTTTGCTTTAGTTTTGGTTGTGTTTTTTTTTTTTTTAATA
>NW_009634839.1:4316-17493 GCF_000690535.1 Cariama cristata | reverse complement strand
TAATATCTAATATTAATAATAATTTATAATTATAATTAGTAATTAATAATAATAAAACAATGGTGGTGCATCTTTCCATTTCCTTACAATAAGGCAAAAAATCCAGCACTAAAAAGAGTATCTGAGATGGGATAGAAGCAAATTGGCAAAAGGACATAAACTTGCATTCTTCACAGTAAAATACTTGTCCTGAAAGATCTTTGCCTTAAAGTTATTATTCCAGGTTGCAGTCAAGTGCTCATTTCCCCATGTTCCCTCCAGTTTCTCTCAAGTCAGATGCCACAGTAAGGGTTGGTCATTGTTGCATGATTGCAGTAACTTACATGAGTTTCTGTCTCCAGAAGGGTCATTGCTGACTTATCCTGAGCAGCTAATGAATCCTGACCCTCACCCTGGAGTCAGGGCTGTGACATGACCCTAATGCTCCTCTTGCAGCGCTCCACTAACACCAGTGGGGCATGCTGCTAGGTGCTCTAGTTTTCAGATGAGGATTCAGGTCCCAGAGTATTGGTAGTGCTACATTTCTACTTCAAGTCCCGTGATAGCTGATGTCCAGCTGATATCCAGCCCATGTCGTTGTGTAATTATAGGAGAATCTCTGCTTTCGTTTTCAAAAAGGCAAGCTTTTAACCTTCCTCACTCTGAGGAAAACTTGGAACATATATCTCAAGTGCATCCTAAAAGCTGAGAAGCAGGAAGGCTACATTATGCAATCAATTAAGAATAGAGGCTGACTGCAGTGTGGAGGTTTATGAAAGCAGGGGTGTACAGAAAATGAGGAATGCACCTCCATGTTTTTTAAGGGAGCTAAACCAGGGAAATGCCAACACATCCCCTGTCTTGTTGGCTCCTTACAGACATCGTTGTCATGTCATCTAAAAGAGATTTGCAATGACTTGCAGACTCCAAGTCCTCTTGCAACCAGTTTTGTCCAATTGTTTCTTTTACATCCTTTATGACAACTCTATTGGAAGACGGCTAGCAGAAGATGGTATAACAAGGCTAACTGCTGTATGTCCCCTCTTTTCCTCTGTGCTTCAGCATGCTCAAGGGGTCTTTTAGAGTAGATTCTGCTAAACAGCTCTCCTGCTTTATTTGATACTTGTGTTTAAATATAGCACACATTATCACAACAAATAATTACAGATATTTTCCACAATAACATGCAGTATATAAGCAAAATTATGTAGTTATACACAATAATGAAATTCAATGATCAATGGCAATTTCTTAATCTAGATAAGTCTATGAAATAACATTCATATCTCTACATTCTGTTTAAAAAGCTAAAATGTTTTGTACAATAAAAAAAGGAGGAGGGGAGAATATCTGCTTTCAATTAAAGGAGTGTGACACTATTTCCATGCCTAGCTCCTACTGTAATTAAAAGTTTGCAATTCCCAATTTCAAGAAAAATCACTAGTTAAATGTATTCTGGGAAGAATAGGGGGGTTATATTTAAAAAGTTAATTATTGTCCTTCTGAAGTGTGGAGTGTGTTTAATGCATATTGGAAAGTTTAAAGAGCTTACTGAAAGTGCTCTTTTGCTTACTTTATGGTTCTTGCAGGTGAAGTTATTTTCTAAAACATGTTTGCAGGCCAGATCCTCAGGAGGGCTTAATGACATTGTTTCAGGGAAAACAGCTGAACTACAAGTAGTTAGATAGATTAGCTGCAGGACAAGGTCCTCCAGTCTTGTCATATTCATAGCTGCCTCTGAAACATTGACTGTTGGCAGAAGTGAGACAGTTTAAAATTACAGAACAAAGCATCAGTCAGGAAAAAAGTTGGTAGCAGGAGGACCTAAGATGCACTGTGTATGAACCAGAGGGAGTAGCTTGTAGCCAGCTATGCGAGGATCAGTCTGCATCCCCATCCAGCTTCCCCTTCCTCCCCTGGGCATTTCAGGACTCAGCAAAGGCATTTGGGAGGAGAGCAGCTGAGGTGCTATGAGGCTTGTGGTTTGGCCTTGGGAAGGCAATTCCTCTTTGCACGCTTCTGCCTCTCTGCCTGCAAAGCAAAAGAAAAATCAATGGCTACTTACCTCTCACAGTCAAGTGCTCTGAGGCTGACAAGGCAAAAACTTTTTCAGAAAACTAGTTATAACAGCTACATTTAAACCATGAGGTGTGTTGACTTTTGTGCAAGGGTCAGGCTGCCCGTAATATTTCAGAAAATAAGGATGCTGCAGATGAACTTATTTTAAGGTACCTGATTCTATATCTAGGCAACCAAATCACGGTGGAGTGAATACCACCATGTCCCAGCTTGAATCCAGCACTGATCATCCAAATGGGGATAAACACACAGGATTTGATCCTAAGGCTGCAAACAAGAGATGGGCTGAGGACATTAATTGGCATCCCCTTCAGGATAAAGGCAAAAAGATTAACAAACTGAATGCATTTCTAACCTGTCCGCCAAACCTCAACAATAGCAAAACTGCTGGGATGACGACCAAGGGGTGTAAGGGCAGCTCTGTTGGTTGGTAGAAGTAGCACCTTGTGCTAGGCCAGCTAGTTGGGGCTGTTTATTTTATGTACATCATAAAGTGTGTCTGCTTCCTCCTGCTGTGTCAGATGGGCTAACTGGAAATACCTCTCACTCCTTGAACTTTCCTCCTCTTGTTCTCTACAGTATTCTTTGCTGCAAGGCCTATCACTGTTACACAATCACTGGCAGCAGGGAATGGACCCATGTATGAGGTGTCCCCTGATTTGAATTTTTTCCTTCATGCAAGGGAGAGCGACAGGCTCAACATTGATGGCAGCGACTTCACCCTTTGTCTTCTGACAGTGCCCTCATGGAGGGAGAGGGATGTGGGACATATTGCAGGGGTCCAACCAGTTCCAGATTTGAATGTTCATTTCCAAATGCAAGCCCGCCTCCACTTCTCTGCCTAAAAACTCAGTCCATCTGTCTGTCTTTCCTAATGATCACTCATATTTTCATTTGTTTTTACTACTAATGTAGCTGGTGGTACAGCAAACAAAATATGTAACGAGAGAGTTGGGTTGGGAATTTTTTTGCCTTTTTTTTTTTCTCCATCTCTCTTTTGTTCTAGCTGTGAACTTCCTCTAAGGCATTTGTTGAAATTGTTGCTTTTAAGTTTGCTTTGTGGAGAACGATTTAATGACTTCCGGCCCCCAGAGAGTTGTTCTTTGCCCCACCACTTTTCTCTGCCATCTGGCATGTTTACTTGAAGTAAACATGTAGGGTCAGAGGCCAACACGGACATGTGGAGGGACAGCTTTGTCATAAAAGCTGTAAGGAATGAGTGGGTGCTTCTGAATATAGCACTGTGCATTTTGTTCAGCTGCTGAACACAAAGAAGTGAGGTTAGTCATATGGCTGAAAGAAAATAAAGAAAACCAAATAGACAAGCAGAACGGTAGATTGTACAACACAAGGCACTCAGTCCCTTTTATTTGGGTTTTTTTTCCCTAAGCCTTTCTGGACACATTTTCAAAAAATATAGTAGAGAGGACAATAAAATCTCCCTTCCCCCATTCTTTTGGAGATCTGATTTAGACAACAAGTTCAGTAGTGGCCTAGAGGCCCCAAATTGCTGCAGGTGCAGATAGGCAGGTTGCAACAAGCTCTCCTGTTCCAGCTGTCAAGCCACCATTTGTGTAAATGCAAAATTCTGATTCTGGCACCTAAGGACAGGAATTAGTTTGACAGGACTTGCAGGGAGGAAGGAACTAAGTGAGTGAGTCTTACAAATGTAGTCTCTTAAATGAAGGTGACCTTGCAACATGTGAAGGATTCTAGGGAGGAGGATAGGACTGGGTGAGCCAGAGACTCTCCTGCTTTCTCGCTGCTAGCTTTGTCCAGAGTCAGTCACAGAGCTGTTACACTCATGTGACTAGTATACCATGATAGCTCAAAGTCCACTCCCTCAAAGATTTTCTGCTTTCATGCAGACTTGCTTTCCAAACCTTGTTGCATCTCTGCTACACAATTTACAGCTGCTTTGTTGTTGCTAAGAGAGTGCCAGTATCCCAAAGAAAAAAACCTGCTCCACCTTGGGATCTTTTTGCATGGCATTTAATCAGCAGCTCTAAGAGAAAGAGGTCTACTCATAAGCAGCCCCCTCTGAGAGGAGAAGTCTTCTCTCTGGCAGCAGTGCCGGATGAGGGCGGCAGAGACGGGATGTCTCCCACCCTCAGTGGCAGCATGGTGTAGAAGTTAGATCACAAAACCGGCCCCTCATGACCCGGCCCTGGGTCCAGCATAGATGTCCAGGCTGCACTAATTGTGCCCAACAGTCTCCTCTTGACTGGATGGCAGAGGATAAGCCTGCCTTGAGATTTGGCTTCTTTCATCATGGCATAAGCGCCAGACAAGAGGATCAAAGACCCACAAGATGGTTTACTCCATTCCATGAACAGGCGGGCAGAGACCCACTGTGATGGCTTCTCTGCACAGAGCCTGCCTACTACAAACAGAGAGGAGACAATCTGTAACCAAGGAAAGGATGGCACAAAATATTGCTGTCTGAGAGAAAAGGGGAGTAGGAAAGGACACCACTCAGAAGCATAGCCACGAGCGCTGCCCTTTATGGAGAGTACTGGGTCAAGAAAAATTCATGCTGCAGAATTCATTGCACAGCCTAATGATACTGCGTACCATAAAGGGCCTTCAAAAGAGCAAACCCATCTGTCTAAAATTACTCGAACCAATTTCAGATGAATCTAAATCTGACCATGTAGCAAATAACACACAGGTTAATACTAACATCTTATTAATGGATCCCTTTTTGCAGCTATGAAATAATGCAATCTCTGAATCAACTTTACTACATGAAGTCCCTTTCATCCATATTTAATACACAAGCTCTGTTAAAAGTTTGTATTAAGCCCAGACAATGAATAATAGAAAATTCTTTCTTAGACTCTATCAAATTTTCCTTGGAAATAAATCAACCAAATAAATCAAAAATGCAAACAAACCCAAGTACTGTATGTCACATCTGTATCAGCCTGAATTTTGATTTTACTGAAGAAATAGCCTTTTTTTTGGCTCCTAGTCAAATCCCCTTGCAGATTTCAGACCACTTGTCTCCCTGTAATTCCTTCTTCCCCTGTTTCTTAACATGGATTGGTAACCACAAAAACAGCACCAAGGACTGTTTTCTTTGAGGCATGATGGAATTAGAAGGGCTAAATGATTATTCTAATACAAAAAACAGATTTGATGTTCAGATAAGCAAAAGCATGCCTCTCTAGAGGCTACTCTACATCTTAGAAGATCTACTGCGATGTCTCCAGAGATAGATATATCCCTATCACTGTAAGGATATTTAAAAAAAACCCCAAAGGTACTAATGTAATTACATCAAATAGGTCTAAATATTAACAATAGTACACTAGTCCTCTCATAATAAATGTTACATTAAAATCTAGGCGTAAAAATAGAGTGATTAGACATTTGTAGTGGAGAAAAGCAACAGATACACCCTTACATTGAGAGAGTAACAAAGGACTGCTATGTTTGTGACTGAAAATAAAAGACTGATTTCAGAAAATTTGTTTCAAATACCCACATTTTCACCAATACAATCTCTTTGGGTACTTTCATGAGACTAATTGCCATAGAACCAAGATGAGCAGAAGAAAATGGAAATATCAGTATTCTTCATAACCTAGCCTGACATATATTGCAGAGACCATATGAGCTCCCTCAGGGAGGTCAGTTCATATGAATCTCTGCCTACACAGGAATTGCATGATAGGTCTACCCCAGAAGAGTGATCTCACCTCAATTATGATGCAAATGAACAATTAGACATACCAGGACAATGTGAGATCTGTCAGTCTAACATGCCTGAACTTGGGAATTTGAGGGACAATCTTAAAACAGAGCAACTGTTCAAAGTTTCTACAGCAGGGACTTTGAGAGAAGTTTTTCTTGGTGTTGGAGCATCAAACCTTGTTTACTATTTCACATGTTTTCTTCTAGCATTCCATCTGTAACCTTTTTCAAAGACTATCAGTAAAAACCCTCATCTTAAAGGTGGATCTTCAGAAATCAGGCACCAATTTCAAGTTGGACTAGCTTTAACCTTGCTTCACACTGCTGCTAGCAGTATATGAGCATGAGACACAAAAAACCTTATCAAGAAGGAGACTTCTATAGGAGTTTTGAACACCTCCATCACTATGCCAGTGACAGAACTGATTCAGTACTCTGCAACTACAGACATGCATATAACACTTGGAGTATTTATTCCATTTGCAAGTTTGCGATGAATGGAAGCAGCTGCTTCCTAATTCTGATTAGAATTCTAATTGGGTTGCACTGGCCAGGGATTCCAGTGACCAAATTTGCACATCTGGGGAAAGAAAGCAGAGGGAATCAAGGTTACCCATCTGAAAGACTCTCAAGGATAAGATTGTGACACCACCACTCTGTACTGACAGTTACTGTTTCCTCTTTTGGACTAATCCAAACGGATTCTGCCAGTACAAATGCACTGTATATGGAAATACGAGAATGACTTGTTTGGATATCCACAGAAATCAAAGGCACTTGGCCTAAACATTCACATCAACAATCTGATTTTAACAATTTAACCCTTCCAGTCAATGGTTGAAACAGTATCACAAAGTCAGTAATTTCTGTTAAGTAGTGAATTTATCATATCAACGGACAGTTAGAAATGTGTGCAATTTGTTCATAGACATGAATACAAAAAAACCCCACTTACTTCTATACAATAATTTATTTCAAATTGTTTTCTTATTTCTGTGCACATGCTCATATATACACTGAAACATACATGCTGCCACATACACTTACTCCCAGAAACAAGCAGGAACCTGCCCAATTATTTATATGGGTATTCTAGAAAGTCATTCAAATATACAGCATAGCTACCTTTTGAGATGTTCCTGTTATCATTTATAGACACTAATGATCATTAATGATAGTAATTTTCATGTCTTCATTTTATGTCTTGCTTACTGTCCAGTGTCTATTGTAATTTGTGGGGAAATGGGGCTGTCATAGTGCTACTTGTGATATGAAAGAAAAGATAGATCTGGAAACCATGATAATAAAGATTATATCACTATGATAGACAAAATGCTGTATCTGAACATAAGCAGCTAGTTCATCCCATTATACTGATACCTTGGGTTATGCATGAGAGTCAAGATCTTCATAACCTGATTTTGGTTAAATACTACATCTCTGTAATTGCAAAATGAATATGTAACATGATCCTAAAGCATGGCCTTGGTCAATTGTCATGATTAATACACACAAAAAGTTATCTATATTACCTTCAGGTGAAAATACATGTGGCAGGCTAAAGGTCCAGGACTAAATTTCTGCTGACAATGGTGTTTGCTCATAGTCTTCATATGTATGTATACAAATCAGCCCTATCCTGTAATGCTAATTCTCTTACTGCCTGTGATATAAAGTACACAACCTGTGAAGGATACAGACATCTACAAGGCAGAGAATTTCCATCAGAGTCTCCATTTTTTTAGTTTCAGTTGGGGTAGTTGGACAACTCAGACCAATGATGCACCCTGAGTCATGCCAACACTCAGAAGATTGAACTAGTTTAATTTTAACTGGTTTCATAGCCAAATTAAATAAACAGATACAAGCTTCTTGCTAAACATCGCTTTTTAAAAAAGATTGCTTTCATTTAGCTTAACTTCAACACAAATATTTCTATTAAAAAAATAATAAGCTTGGTTTCAACCAGCTAATTCAGCTCTATTTATTAATTAAGAACAGCAGAAAACTGTATATATAATGATACATTAGAGGTTCATATGTTTTCTAAAAATAATGAAAGTCCAGTTCAAAGACAAATGTACCGAAGTTGCCACAATGCAGACCAAGGAAGTAGTTTACATTCTTCTGAATCAACAAAAGTGTTTAACAAAGAAGAATACAGGTTAGCAAAGTTAGGGTTTTGGAACAAAAATTCAAGGCAGGCTTCCATGGAATATAAGACCTAAACCACCACTTGTAAATGATTATCACTGATCAACCCCTTCTCCACTGCAATTTTATGTTCAGTTCACTAAATGCATCTAAAAAAATAATAGAATATAAAAGACAGAATTATACCCTTTATGTCTGGTTTGCCTGTACCTTTAAATGCCAAATGCCACAAGGCAGCAACTTCAACCTCAGGTCTTTACAAGCGCATTCACCCTAGCAACACATGTGCATGATGAAGTTCAACACAACCATGTATGAGTGTTTTGGGGTAGATTCGCCCTTTTAAGTGCTTGTTCATAAAAATGCAGCACATGCTACTTTTGCATGAACATCGAGGCAGAGAATCACAGCTGTTAAACCAAGACATCACATTGCAAGCTGATAGATGGCTTTTGTCAGTACCTGTTATGACATGAATGTTAATGACCTGACTACTAAAGTAACCCACTGCAGTTGTATTTACATGAGCAGAGCACTGCTCAGTAAATACTCCACTAAGTACTTTCACAACATTTACACATTTCCATAAGGTTCTCTTCCATAGAAGGAAAGTAGAAGACAGATAGAGCAAAAAATTATACCTTTCGAAAAGTACAGGGAGCCTTTTTCAATTAAAAGAGTAAAAATAGTTCTTCCAGAAACTGTTATTACGGTGCAACTCAAGGGCTCGGTTAATTTGGAAGGGAAGCAATAAAATTACAGCACTGGGCAAGCAATGCACTGCAATATTCTCAGAAAAGATTATCAGTTTTCAAATACTGAAACCAGGGATAGATGGGAAGCAAGAATCTTCAACATAAATTTCTAATGAAAAATGGTGACACATTTATTTTTATTTCCTTACATTTCCAGTTATAGTGTATGCCCATTAGCTGATTCCTGGGAACCTGAGCAAGAGATATGCTACTGGTGGATTAGCAAAACACGCTACTTTACACAGTAAATATCAATAAAACATCTCCTGTGTCAAAACTTGCTTTTCAACATTTCATGTATCTAACACAAGGCCTAGGAAAGTCTGCAGCGTGAGATCTGATGGGGTTATGCAAATATCTTATTCCAATAGTCCCATCTCTAGGAATCAGAGACTTTCATCACTCTCCCAAGGGTGCCATCTGATGAAAGACTTGTATACTTGTTTAATCAGAATAGAGAAAATTGTACCTTTTATGTTACTTTGCTCTGCAAGCAGCTGAAGATTAAATAGGATCCCTGGGCCTGGAAGTGAACATAAAAAAGGGACCGAAACTCTTAAACCCAAATAGTGACCATCAGGTCTATTACATCTTCCAATTCCATTCCACCAACTAGCCTAATTTTTATTTTATCAGGATTCAGTTTTAATTATTCGGCCTCCACTCAAACCAGGTTTGAGGGGTCCAGAGACTGGCAAAGTCAAACAAAACCATACCAAGGTTCAAAAGAATAGAGACAGGTATATCATCTTGAAAGTGTCACAGTTTAAAACAACTCATTTGCTCTCTTTCCTCAATATATATGTTGAGTGAACATATAATGCAATAGAGCCCTGACATATCTTAGATGAGAGAATCCTTCAGGCAGATGGTCAGCTGTCTATCACTCTATCTTGTGATCTTTCATTTTCAAAAGTCTGGCATCAGAAAAATCGCTCCATCTACCTCTGTCATGATCTGCAAGCACATTCTCAGTACTTTGTAGCAGAAAAGCCTATTGCATTGTCCTTATAATAGGCATTAATGTTCCAAAAGATATGCAAAGAATTGTGCCCTGAAGAATTAATCCCATGGCCAGATCCATCCAGATGGACCCTTGCTCTCATCCAGACTCAATAGCAAAGACTCAGGCTTAAAAGCATAATTGCCATGATTTTATGCACAGTCACAACAAATTAAGGTTGTCACCTGTCATAGCCATTTCTAGCTAAAAACGGATAAATATATTCATAGAGTTGTCTTACAAATCTAGTTCGTGAATGCTTTTTGCATTTTGCAAAGATCTTATCTGATGCTAGAAGCAATAGATAATATAAACTATGCCTAACCTGAAAGTTTTTTTTCAGTTTTAATGATACCTAGTTCTACCTTATTTAAAGGTTTACTGTCATATAAAGTAAGAGTCAACCTCAAACTTATACTGATCCTCTCTGAAGCCAGAACCGGAATTTTCAGTGCTTTTAGATGATGTAGTAGTGAGATGGTTAAGCATATTATTCTTCTCTTTAATCTCAAGAGTTTCTTAATAGCTATTAAAAAAGGAAGATGATATTTAAAAAGAGCATCAGAAATCTGTTACAGAGGTTGGACCTTCATGTTGCTCCAGTTTCAGCTTCCAATAACCCCTTTTTTCCAGCATTAGGATAAAACCACACAATTTCCTCTTCCTCTCCCCCCTATACTTTACTTTATAACCTCAGGTTCTGCATCAGAGACCTGTATTTCTGTTTTGATTCCCCTGCCACACAGGTAAACATTGTACTTTTCATTCGATATAAGTCATTAAAGTCAGTAAACAGCAAAAATGAATAAAACAGCAACTTACATATTTTTAACACCTCTGAGTTAAAACCACTTTGCAATAGGGAAGAAGAGCAGATGCTCATTTCTAAATGCTAAAACCACCAACTGGGAATATGCCAGTTGTAACTGCTGCCATCTGTTTTCAACTGTTCTTTTTACCTAGCTCTCTGAGATTCATATCTGAATTTACAGCCATACATTTCCACTAGGAGAGGGGCAGTGGGAATAGTATAAATAGGATTTTTCCCGTGTGCTCTCACCTTCATTAAATAAGAACTTTCAGTAATTACTGGTCTGCAAGATCTCTATGAAATGATAAATCAGGGGCAGTATTTGCAAGGATTATATGGTGAGACAGCAGTTGTTTAATAACCATGTTTCATTACTGCTTTCCCACATTTCATTTAACTTGTTTATTTTCCTGCTGCTGATGTTCATCTTCCTACCCTCTCTCTAGTCAGGTAGAAGTTGAGTATATAGCTCTAGGTTTCTATAGGGATAACTCAGCTCCTGCTGGAAACAAAGCACCTTGTGCATATCCAAGTGTCTGCTGCTCAGGGTCAGTTGCAGTACAGAGTTGCACAGTGCAGTTGATGGCTATTTTTGTGTAAACACACTCAGATATCCCTTAGGCCCATGTACTCATAGTTTTTGCAGTGTCTGAGACAGACCGTACAAGATGGCAGGGCTAGACTGACGTTAAGTACAACGTGACATACATAATGTAAAAAAAATCCCTCATTAACACCAGCAAAAATCCTTTTAAATGCCCAAATCCATTTTTGTTGGTTTAGAGAAAATTCATATTTAAATCTCCCACTGACCACCCCCCCCCCCATACAGTAAAAAGCAAAAGAAAAGTTCTCCATCCTCTCCACCTTCAACACCATTGTCAGGTGATTTTTTGGAAAATTGCAGATTATTATCTGGGCTGTTTATTGCTGACCTAGAGTGTACCACTACTGGATATTCTATACAGGACCTTTCACAAATAGTCTACAAAAGATGTGTGTCTGCAACAGCCCCAGAGAGGCTTTGCTTTTTTCATCGCAGCTGCTATCCTAGCCAGCCACTGAATTAGGCTCCTCAAGAGTAAACCACAGGGGATGCTAATATTTGAGCTAAAAAGCCAAGACCTGTAGCTGGCCTCTGTTACAGACCATACCTCCATACCTGAGGCACCTTTTCTGGGTGTTCTCATAGACAGGCTGGCCTGGGATACTGGCAGCATCTTCACTTGTCAACAAAGAAGGTTGTTATAAGACTCTCTATCAATGTCAACTGATCTATGTATGTTTTAAAAGGTGGGAATCTCATTTTTCAAAGACACATGAGTAGTTTTCAGTAGCATTGGTGGCAGGAGCAATACTGAACATTTAGTTGCAATCAGACTGATTATTATCCCTCTTTGTCTCTCTCCATTATCAATTTATTGCAGTCTTACTGGTAATTTTCATGAGAAAACTTTGAGCTACAACAAAAGCAGCACTCCATCTGAAGGCCTGCCATCCCATCTTTCTCTCTCCATTAATGGATGGAGATAGAGATGGTTAAAATGATGTAAGAACAATCAGTCAAAGTAAGGCATTACTCAAAATGACCTGAATATAAAGGATGTCATCTCATTTAGTCTTCGCTTTCCCATCACTTTTTTTTTTCCTGAATGTTAAAGGCACACAATTGAGAAAAATGCTACCTAACTATACTTTTACCTCCCAATATCAGGATTATCAACTGAGAATAATAAAATTTAAAATTATCAGAAGAAATAACTATATTTTTCTTGAGCTTTCTTGATAAAGTCATTACTTTTGACAGAACTTTATTCCTCATCAGTCAGTGCCTCATATTGGTAAGAGCCCTTGAAGTGGCAAAAAAAAGAGAACAAAACATTTTTCATTTTCTTTTTCCTATTTTTAAAGTACCACTATGAGCAGCAAAAGGAAGGAAGGGCAAGTGTCACTTTTGTCGAGCTAAATCAGAACTGGTAGATGTCTATGGACCATAAGGAACTAAAAAAAAAAAAAAAAGCCGCAGAAATCCTGTAAACAGATATAGTAAAACGAGGACATATGAAAAGCATACCATCTTTCCAACACACAATCTCATGGTCATATTTTAAAGAATGTGGCATAATCTCTTAAACAAATATTTATATGGAAAGCAACACTGATGTGAACAATTCATACGACTCAAGTTACTGTGATATAGAGTTTTTGTGGGGTCTGGAAGTCTCTGAAACAGCGAGTTCAACAGAATAGCAGAAAGAGGGTGTTTTTGTAGTGCTTCCGGCCTTATATCCTTCTGTGTAAAAAGGCTGTACTCTGTATCCTTTAATATCACATTTGATGTCAAATGACACCTTTCAGGGCTTAGAGAGTAGGTATGCCCACAATGGCATCTTAAACTTGGCTGCATCTTCCAAACAACAATTAGTTAGTGTTCACCTTTCTGATCAACTCATCCTTTTATTTCAAGGGTCTTTCAGGGGTCATCTATGTTGTATTAAAGAAGATGAAACATGATGAAAATCAAAAAGTGTTTCTCCACCACCTGGAGAAAAGCAAAGCCCCACATCCTCTGAGAATCTCACCAGCAATGTAGGACTGGTCAGCATGAGACTGTTCAGCATGAGTCTATCAGTCTATCATGGAGCCAGGCATGCTAAAGAAATGGTTTTCTCAGGATGTCACTGACGGACTACATAC
>NW_009634839.1:0-4292 GCF_000690535.1 Cariama cristata | reverse complement strand
GAGAAGAACATCGGTGGGGGGGGAGTGGGGGGAGAAAGAGCAGAGAAAGAAGGAAAAAAGGAAACAGAAAGGAAGAAAGGGTTCTTTTCATCATTTCATTAATAAGCTGGGAGAGAGTTTAAATGCTGTTTTGTGTAGTTGCTCTTGGCCACTATGTGAGTCTTCTGAAAATTCTTATCATAGTTAAAGATTAGGCACTACAAACAAATTTGCATCATGATTACAGAAATGTAAAGGAAGAGAATTAATTAAATGAGATGTCCCTCTGTAGTCAAAGTCCTACCTTGCACTACCAAACAAGATCTTACAGTCTTTAAATGTCAAATCTTTTTTTTTTTTCTTTTTTTCCATCTTAAAAAAAATCAGAGCAAGACAAGTCATGAAAGGGGCAGAATGTACCATGAGAAAAGCTAATAACAAGGAGAACAGTACTGCTATGCAATAGCTCTCTTGAAGTCAGTGAATATCAGAAGCCAGGTAGCAGACAGCATATTTACAAACTACAAAAGCTTAATGTGAAAAATTTGAGTGTTTAATGTCAATGACATTTTGCCTCTGCAGTATCATACTTAGAAACTGTAGAATTTGAAAATGACAGAATAAAAAGGCAGGGAAGGAGGAGGAAAGAAGGAGGAGGAAAGGTCTTCAAGACCTTTACAACCTTAAGAGGGAGATCATGAAAGCTCCTTGGGGAGACTAAGAACACACTAGTTCACTAGAAAATACAACATTTAAGAAGAAACAAGCTTGACTGATACAAACAAATCATGTTGCATTCTCCCTGAAATATTTTAAAAGCTTGCCAGGAAGTTTAAAGCAGAAATTACTTTTTTTCTCTATCAAAACTACATGAGATAGTAGTAAAGATGCACAAGCACAATTAATTTCTTTGGTTCTGCAACCTGACTCACATGCCTGGACATTATATGTTAACTCCATGAGGACTTCAGTATACTGTTAGCAGGAAATGCTGAAAGGTACAAAGACTTTCTGTAAATATTCTATTGAAAATTAGTGTTGATTCAGTTTTAATATGAACCAGTTGAACCCCATGAACTGCCTCTCAACAACATGGCCCAATGTTGTAAGTCATTGCATAAACATGTGAGGATCATGGCCTCAGTATTAACTTTTGCAAAAACACATCCACAGTTTGTCATTGAGCATTAGGTATAGTTAGCCTGAAAGAAAAAGAAATAGTTCTTCCATTCATCTGCAATGAGGAGGATGTGTATCACAGTCCAGGGAAGTATTAAGCAAGATTGATATACTCCTAGTTTTTAAAAATTCATAGAAAACATCAAGCTATACATTAAAAAGTACCTATTACTGCTGCCAAAGCTAGTGCTTTTTTCTCTATTGATTTGAATAAATAATCTCTAAAATGGTACACTCTTTAAGATGAAATTTAACTTCATTTTTAAAGCAAAAAGGAAGACTGAAAAAGTTTGTGTATTCCAATACCATGAGGAATTAAGTATTGAAGACATACCACTTGGAAAATCAGTTTCTGAAATGGAACTGCTCTGTAATTAGTTTTTCTGAAAAAAAAAAAAAAAAAAAAAGTCAAAAATACAAAGTTGAGCAGAACTGAAGAGGTGAAAGATGTACCAAGATCAGGGAAGAGTCCCTATCATGGGCTACAAAAAGGACCAAAAGCTAGTGAGCCAATGGAGCTACAAGTAATGATTTACAGCCAGGGCTTCCTAAACATGTGCTCTTGGCACCTTCAGAGATAGGCACCAATCTATAGATAGAACACCTGTCAGTTCCCCAGCTAAGAACCAGAAGATCTTCCTGCTTTTTTCCCATGAGAAAAAGTGTCGGGACAAGCAGCATGCCTCCTGCAGAGCAGGACTGGCAGGTGGAGCAGCAGCACAGTAGTAGCAACACCGCTAACTCCTGCTGCTGCAATGACACCATGGCACAACGCACTTGTCCTCTGATAGTAACAGTACCTGAGCAAACTAAGCTGCAGAAATATTTGGGGAAAACAGATGGAGTTTGCCTCTTAAAAACAGATTTCTTCTTTGTCTCATTTTTTTGTACATGGTGATCCTAAGTTGGGTAAAGAAAAAAAAAATTAGTTATACTCTCCCTATTCTTTCCAAATTGGAAGTTGGATAGTGAATGAGACCAGTAAACAGCAGAGAAAGGGGCAGTGTGATTAAAATCAAGAACAGATCCCAGGAATCGCAGAAATGAATCTAGTAATGCAAACTGACTCAAGTAAATCTGAATCCAGACCTTCAGGTTTGCTAAATTCACCTGGATTGTGAATGGTGTCTGAAGAATGATCTAAAATGCTTTCAATGGATGTTTCCACCGCATAGGAACTACCTCCCCCTGAAAAGCAGCTCTTTCAGCTTCTTCTTTATCTGTTTTTGTTTTAGAATTTCCGTAAGATATTCTTTTGATTCTCCACATCTGTTTATCTGATACATAAAAATAGCACTTTCTGTCTCTTCCTTGTGTCTGAGTACACATACTAGTTTTCACAAGCCAACCTCCAGCTTCATAGAAGAGAAAAACACTTCAGAAAAAAAAATAGTAATCTGAAATTTTTCTTAAAGAGTTTAGGTGAGATTGAGGCACCATTTCTCCAGACTTACCATGACAACTGTTGTTTAACTAACTCCACTTTTCAAAGAAATGTTTTATTATTGTTTTCTCAAGCCCTTATGTGCCAAATGGTAGCAAGCCACCAGCCTGACCCTGGTTTAGAGTTCAGTAACACCACTAATGCTTCAGACTTTTATTACAACTATAGAATCTGTGGCTGAGATTTTCAAAAGTTAGTACTTAAATTCAGCATCTTTCATCTGTATTTTATTATTTTAATAAATGGTTAGTTATTTATTACTGTTAACCAGCCAGAATTTCTGCTTTAATCAAGATTCTAAGTAGTCAACATCACGAACCTACTCTAAGTATTAAAATAAATACGGTAATTTCAAACTCGCAGTGTTTCTTTTTCCTCTTGTAAAAGGGAAAACAAATCCTGCTAAAACTGCCCTGAATTGCACCATAACTCCTCTAGCCTTACATTTCATGCTTGTGTATTTCATGAACTATTTACTCATATACAGTACAAATCTGATTCATTCTCTCCTTAATTGCCAATATGTCACTGCTAAGCATACATATGCAGCTGACAGACTGGCCCACTGTTTGCTGCAAGGGAAGAGTGTTGAGAAGGCAGCTGTCACAGTGACATCAGTGCTCTGGTCAGGCAGAGCAAGCAGACCAGGCGTGCACAAATTCCATTATCTTAGCCTTATCCTTAATCCTGTCGCCCTAAAGAGAAGGGTTGTTACAGGCTCAGCTAGCAAAGGCCCCAGCTGCAGTCTCCTGTTAGCTACCATCAGTTGCTGGCCATAGTAGTCTCTCTGGGGAACTGCTAGTCCGCTGCTTTCATCTACAGATGTTAAACCAAATGTTTTTCAAATCTTTGGTGTGTATTCCTCAGGGACCCACCAACTTGGTTTTATTACGTTTTTAAAGATTTCTATTCAAAACATGGTTGACTGTACTTCTTTTCTACGGTTAGCTGAAAATCAGGGAAGTTCATAGGATCTATGTGGTCAGCACTGTACATGGGTGGGGAAAGGGGTAATTGGTAGTATTTGTTGAATGTCTTTCATGAGGGAGCGTAGCAGTTTGAGGGATTGCAGGACAATTGGATCAGCCAGACTACTGTGCTTACTTGGTTTACTAAAAATCCCTTTAGGCTCTAGAGTCAGTGTAACTAAAGTACTGTTGCAGCTTTCTATCAGTTATAGATGAAGGAGCTGTGTAGCCTCATTTAATCTCTTTACTTCTTCAGAGATCTGCATACTTTTATCATCTCCATTACTTTAGGAGCAGTGATTGGATTTAACTTCCTGCACATTAAATTAATGTCAGCTGTCATTCTTTGTATGCGTTTGTTAAATTCGATCTGGTCTATATGGGAGTATGAGGTAAAGACACAGTAAGTGTATTAAAGTTTACCACAGAAAGACCAAAGGACTTAAGATCTGGAATTATTGTTCAGATAAAGTCAATCAAGTTCATGTTTTTACTGCACTTCTTTTAAAGGCTAATATTAATCCTGTAAGCCTCTATAGCCTGCCCTTCTGAGTGTTAGAAATACTAAGCAATAACAGAAATTTCTCATGCTAAACTGATGCCCTTTCTACCCTCCCTGCCCACCCCCCAGTATAATATCAGTGAGCTTGTGGGTAATGCTGGATTAACATCTCTGGAAAATTATGTTCTTCTTCATGGGTCAGGGCAATCCCAAGCACAAA
>NW_009634838.1:1545-2923 GCF_000690535.1 Cariama cristata | reverse complement strand
TATTCAACACTGAGCCTGACTGTCATTAAGTGACTAATGCTACCACTAATGCTATGTGCTGCGTAGCACCTCAGATTCTGAGAGCCCCAGAGATTCCTGTTCTTCGTGCATGGAACAACTGCCAGCCTCTTTTCCAAACAGGAATGTTTGAGGAAGTCGGCTAGAAACAGGAGCTGATTCTCACATCTTTCCTGTGCTGCTTTTGAAGTGTCAGGCATCAGTGGCACCACTGTCAGTGTCTCACCCTAGCACATACAATAAAACACTCACCAATCTGTGGCTTCTCCTTTTCTTCTGCCACAAATAGCAATCCCTAATAGCTGAAACACGCCCACTCTGCCACCCCAGCCAGCAGCTGCCTGGCCCCGGGGGTCAGCTGTGGGTGTGCCCAGCGATGGCTCCTCAACAACGCCCCTCAGAAAAAACTTAGGTATGAAGTTGGTGGTGGCCTTACCCACATGTGAGCAAGAATGTTGACTTCAAACATCCTTTCAATCTGGTGGTCCTGAGTCGAGAGCAGGTCGGCAGCTGTAATCACACCGGCGTTATTCACCAGGATGGAGACATCCCCAATGTCCCTTTTCACCTTTTGGACAGAAAAAAAAGGAAAAGTGTGTATCATGCATAACGAAAAAAATGCCAGGCTGTGGAAGATGAGTGACAATTAATGTAATTCTTAACGTCGTTTCTTTTAGGGAGAGGAAGATCCTGCCTCCTTTCCAGATGGGGTAGGCATTGTGCAGTGGTACCATGGAATCTGGTTTAGCTCTGGTGCTTCTGCCTTCTGTAAGCCTTCCCAACATTGCCCACAGACACAGCATGCTCTGTGTAGTCACAGCAGGGACTATGGACGTACAGGCTGTTTTGAGCCAGCTGGAGCACGTCCTTTACAACCCAGTGTCCCCAGTGCTGTCTGCGTCCTGTTCTTTAGGAAACAATACGGCAGAAAAAACAGAAGTGCTACTCTGCTCTCTGTACAGGAAGCTTCAAGAAGTGGGGAGATTCCGAGGGCTTGCATAATTTGTGTACAATACAACTTCTCTTGTTTGCCTGACTTTTCTAAAAACTGAGCACATTTGGGTAAGCCTTTGGACGTGCCCCTGCTCCCCTACCTTCTCTGCAGCGCTGTAGATTTCCTCCCTTTTGCTGCAGTCCACCACAAAGGCTTGAACAGTGGCTCCCAGCCTTTCGCATTCTGCTGCCGTGTCCTCAACGCCGTGCTGGAAGAGGCAGAAAAGAGACACGCATACAGAACTGTACCCTGCTTGTGTGTTGCTGCTTGGGCGCCATGGCAGATAAGTGAGAGGCTGAAGGGTTTTAGATTACATTTGGAAGTATAACTGCTGCCAAGCCCCTCAACAGCTCGTGGCTGCCCCGG
>NW_009634838.1:423-1528 GCF_000690535.1 Cariama cristata | reverse complement strand
CATGGCGGAGGCTCGTATTCTGACCTTAAATTTCAGACCTGCATAGAGTGACTGTCAGCAAGGGAATGCGGCAACAGGCCCAGCTGACACCCCCCCACATATGAAAAGTGGCCCTATGCCTTTCTGTATTCACAGAGCACTTGACAGAAGCCGTGCAGGTCCCTGGGGTGGGTGACGGGGCAGCTCCACTCAGCCCCAGCTGCTGCTTCAGGCTGACGTTCCCCAGGAATGAGGCCTTTGTCAAGGCAGGCAGATTGGGGAAGCATACTCCTAAAACCTTCGGGACCCACCACTGCCTTTGGCGTTGTATTTCAGTGCCTGCTTACACGCACCCTCACAATATATTTCCCAGCACCAAAGCTAGGTCTTGCTCGCTGCTACATTTATTCCTTTTTCCCCCAGTCCAAGGAATATGGACAACACTCTACTTGGCAGCAGCCCTTTACACAGCGGGAGACTGGTGCTGAGCCTCCTCCCACCCCCCCAGAGTCTGGCCTTAGCCGTGATGGGTAGCATCAACAGACAGTGAAGATATTTCATAATATCCTCCCAATTTATACATCCCCTTACGCTAGGCTTGTCTTGGTGCTGGTTGGTTTGTGGTGGGCTGATTTTTTTTCAGCTTCAGGATGACATAATGAACTCCTCTGCAGTTTCTGATCCACTGTGTCAGAGACCTTTCCCGTGCCCTGCTGCCCACTCCCTCTGTACAGCTGATGGCTCCTACACACAGCACTTTGCCTTGATCCCTACTGAATGACATGCTGCGTGTTTGTACCTGTCCATCCTCTGCTTACCAAGGTCTTTTTGCTTTCTAGTCAATTTAGCTGCAAATAAGGATTTTGGGCTTGTGTAAACGCTGAGCAAGCAGCCCTCTGCACACGTAACCCTGGCAGAAGGCAGCAGGGCTCGCACACAGCTCAACGCAGCCATGCCCGTCAACACGAGTAGAGACACGTCTTCCAGCAAGGTAGGCAAAAGAGCTGAGGCTGGAGAGAGAGCGAGCAGAAGGTAAACCTGCTTCTCTCTAGAAACAGGCTTCTGGCCTGAGCGTGCCTTCTCCCGCCAGCCTCGGCAGGGGGTCCCAGAGGAGGCCGTGACCCAC
>NW_009634838.1:0-325 GCF_000690535.1 Cariama cristata | reverse complement strand
GGAGCCGAGACAGGAATCGCGCCATTACCTTATTGATGTCCCACAGAACCAGCCTGCTTCGACGCTTGGCAAACTCGAAGGCAGTCGCTCTCCCCACGCCATGGCCAGCACCCGTGATGAGAACAAGCTCTCCGCTGACAGACTTTCTCCTGGCAGGGACAAAAAGCTTCACAAAAGCCTCCAGGTAGGAGTAGATGAGCGTAGCCAGAACCAGGAGTAGATCCAGAAACGGGTTCATTGTTTTTTATCCGTCGATTGCCGAACTGAGCTGGGCCCTGGAACGTCTGACGGCAGCACAGCACAGCGGGCCCGGGGCGGGAGCGGG
>NW_009634837.1:5376-7531 GCF_000690535.1 Cariama cristata | reverse complement strand
CTGGAGCGACCGGCAAGGCGAGGTCAGCGTGGGGAGAGCGGGCTCCTTGGGAGGAAAAAAATGTGGAACAAAAGATCTAAACCAGGTGAACGGATCTTGATCCACACCAAGAACCACCCGATGAACTTCCAAGACCCAAAACAAAGATCCTTGTTGGAATCCTCCAGACGGTGTTCTGTGCCATTTTAATTTTCATTTTTAGTAATCGGTTTCTGTAACTGTGTGTAATTTTAAATGTCCAAGGAAAACTGTGGTAGCTGACGGGGCGCAGTGCTGTGTCATGTCCCCAGGAGCAGTGCACGGGCACTTCCAGAATCGTAAAGATGCTGAATTCAGTCCCAAGCAGAGCCAGGCGTGCCTGCATTAACATACTGATGAGCTCGCGGCTAGGAATTCCCGCATTTTTAGTACCACCGAGGCATCATTTGTCAAATGATTTAAAGTTGGGGTTTTTTAGTATTATTAGCCAATTTTTCAATATAGAATTTATATTCCAGATTAGCGCATCATAATGGTGTTTAATTAACATGCCACAATAAAATACTCATGTCTCAAATTTTCTGGCCACCAGTCTGAGCATATATCAGTCTCTTTTTGGAAATCTGGAGAATTAGATAATGTAAATAAGATTTCAAATTAGCTTTCCTTTAGGAAAGACCTGAATTTACAGTCATGTGGCTGTTACTGTACAGATTACTAACCTTGACTTTCGAACTGAATAAATTATGAGAAAACTGATGGAAAAATATCATGTATAGATTATGCTTAATTTTAATTTTGAAGCCGTGAACATCTACACAAGTGAAGGATATTTTGCCTTCCTACACGTTCTGCATGCAGACCTTTATGTTAAAGCCGTCCCTCCCGTCCCACCTGCAGTACTTTAAAGGTCAGGAGTTCCCGTGCCGTTCTGCAAAGGCAGCCACGGAGGCTGGCCGGGCTCTCAGCACCTCGTGTCCATTTAATCACTGAAAACCTGCATTTGGGACTGAGCAGCAGTGAAGCCTGCCAGCGAAGTGCTACGTAGATAGAAATTACAGTTATACTTTAATTTTGATTGTCCTGCTTGTAGGAGGTGAGATTCCTGGTTTTGAGTATCTGTTGCATAGCATCGTTTCTGCATCCTTTTGTATTTTACAGCGGTGCCGGTTCCCTTGCCGTAAGCAACTGGGTAGGTTTGGGTGGTGTTTTGGGGAGAGGTTGTTGGAGTGATGATTCTGGGGTTAATTGGCCTTTTATTTTAAATATAACACTTATCTTCTGCATGTGATGATTATACAGTGAATAGTTACATAAAGTAGTCCTAATGTGGTAGTTTAACTGAAATATAGTCTTGGGCTGAAGGGGAGCTAACTAGCCATTTGATAGATTTTTGCATTTCCTGCAGTGGGGATGTGATGGGAAAACGAACTTTACTGAATAGAGTTCAGCTGCTCCTGTAAGCCACCACTTGCCTTAAATTGAAATGACATGAGAAGCCTGTCAGCGTTTCATTACTTCCTTCTGTTGTGCTGATGGTATGCTAAGATCACCATCTGTGTTTTTCTTCTGTCAGGCACACAAGCTCTGCTGAAACTTTACAGGAATATTCTGAACAGTTTTTTTTCTTATCTTTACAGGTCATGCAATATTTAAACTTACATATCTAAGCAATCATGACTACAAACACCTTTACTTTGAATCAGATGCTGCTACTGTCAATGAAATTGTACTGAAGGTGAGTATTAAATTTTAACGTGACCCAAAATCCTGGGTGTTTTACCACTTGTTAGACATGAAAGTATTCAAGAGGCTCTGGAATTACATGAACAGTGCAGTGCCTGAAGACCACTAAGATGCATTTAACTTACCAGTCTAGTTGCTTGGTGCCTGTTATTTTATTCATTTTTCAAATAGCCGTACAGCGTCTTTCTGTGTCATATTTCCTTTTATACTTGTTTCTAGTTAATAGAGACACCGGTTTTCTGTGGAATTTTATAGGAAACTTCCAAATTTTATTGTGTCCAGATAGTCTCCACCTCCAGACACGTGAGATGGTCTGCACGCCCCGTGTCGTGACAGAGGTGCGGGGCTGAGTGCCCTGCCCTGGGACCTGCATCTGGCAAAGCACCGCGGTGCTGCCGGCGGTGCCGTGTGGCTGCCGGTGCGGGGCCCA
>NW_009634837.1:0-5350 GCF_000690535.1 Cariama cristata | reverse complement strand
AACCAGGGCCATGAGGTGGTGGAGGAGCTGAGGCGGAGCTCGGTGCAGGGCGGGCGGCTGAGCAAAGGTCCAAGCGCCACCAGGGCTTTCGGAGCCGGAGTTAATGTTGTTTGGAGATTCCAGAAGGGCTCCCGTAAAACTGGGCACTGACTTCACGTTCAAGGCCACAGGCTGGCACCGGGTGCACGGCTCCAGCACCGGCCCAAGCAGAGGTCGTAATGTTGCCAGGACAGCGCTTCTCGCCTGCCTTTCACATCTTTTCCAAACGCAGGTGTTTGTACACAGCAAAAAAGTTATTTTTCTCACTGTGATACTTTATCAGAATTGTTTGCTTTTCTTGTGGCTCAGTACATACACGTATTGCTTGCTTTCTGAAACAAATTTTTGTGACACTCTTGGAAGATTAAACTTAGTTTTCCACAAGCTAATATTTTACAGCAGTTCAAAATTTAAAAAGCAGTAATTTTGGCAAGCCATCTGTTATGTTTGCTTTTATTTTCTGTGTGGAGTTTAGAGGATTGCTAAATAACTGACATAGGATAAAATAATTTTTATTAATAACATAGAAGGTGAATGGATTTTGGGTGTTTTCTACTTGCTTCCTGAACTGTTAGGCCAATTCTTTTGTTCCTCTTTTATCTTAAATAAGCTGTTGTAATCCAGAACACTTGACACAGCTGAGACTGGTCATAAAAGAGGGCTAAAAAAAAAAAGGTTTGCTATGAATAACATGAATATTCAAGAGAGAAATATTATTGAACAGTACTTTTTTTCTTAAGTTGCAGATTGTTTATATAGAACATTTTCTGCTTTCATGCATAAGTTACCAGTTTGTTTTCAATTCCATCAGCATTAGGAGACGCAGAGAAATCAGACTTTTCAAATTAGACTTTTTACATGATCAAGTGAGAAAGACCGAGGCTTTATTGACCATGAAAATTCCCTATATTTTTATGCCTTAAGCTGTAATATGCAATGAAAGTGAAACACTCTACAGTGCATAAAATTGTGCAAGTTTTAAGCCACAGCATATTAACCAGCTAATGGCAGACCAAAGGGCATTTTTATCTTTTTGATTCTTGCATTAACCTTCCATTAAAATTATCTATGTGATTATCACAAAGCACTGGAGATAATAAATTTAGGGAATAGCAGGCTTGTTAAATATCATTTAAAAATGCTTTCATCAAGTAAAATGTGCCAAAACACAGGGAAACTGTGAGATTAGCTGAGTATGCAAACATCGTAATGAAAAAATTATTTTTATTGAAGCTGATAAAGTCTTTTATTGAAGTCCGTTACTGTATTAGACCAGCACCGTGGGTCTTCACAACTTGCTGCTCTCACCCCGAGGTCTGGGTGACAAGGATGGGACGAGGGGAGAGGGATGCTGAGAGCCTGCGGCCGCTGTGCCCACTCCGTGCCGAGCCGAGGGTCGTGGGAGGAAGAGCCGGGAAGCGGCCCCTCGCAGAGCGGGGCTCTCCTGGAGCTCTGGGCTGTCTCTGCCGTCACCTTGTCGGCGACCCTCTGGGACCCGTTTGACCAAAGCCTCGTTCGGTTGGGTGCTGTGCAGGTCCCTGCCCCCTCCGGGCTGCTCCACTGAAGCACCAACAAAATTAAATACCGTTTCATGTCTTGCAGGTTAACTATATTCTAGAGTCGCGAGCAAGCACAGCCAGAGCAGATTATTTTGCTCAGAAACAAAGAAAACTGAGCAGAAGAACAAGCTTTAGCTTCCAGAAGGAGAAGAAATCAGGACAGCAGTAACGCCTGGCCTCGAGGAGAGCCTGTCTGCTGAATTCGGAGGAGGAGACGCTCCCCACCGCCCGAGACAGGTGGGAGCCAGGACTGTGGTGCTCCTGCTGCCAACAGGCAGGAGCAGCCGGGGAAGAAATCTGAATTATCCCGTCTCTCACGGTTGGAAGATTATCCCTCGTTGGTGATGGGAAGTCTCCCTTGTGACAAAAATAAAGAGCCATATCAGCCGGAAAGAAGACTGTTACGCTTCAGGTTCTTTTGATTAGAAATAAGAGAATGACGTAGACTGGCATCATTTAATTACTGTATTATGTACAATCACAAGAAGAGATGTGATTACATATTATTTCACAGCCTGGTTAAAATAAATTATATACATCTGTAATACACCCACGTACACACAGGTATTGCTTGTGACATGATCAAATTTCTAAAAACAAAATGTAGGACAAATGTATCCATTTTTACTATTAATAAACAGATGTAATCTTTTTCAAGGTCCATATGATGCACAGTTCTTTTGGGGGGAGGCTGTAGTCCCAGATGGTTTCACTTCTGTTGCTGAAGTGCAGGAGGCAACCGTGAGCCAGGGAACAGCAGCCATTGCAGGGGAGCTGATTTGCGAAGAAACGTTAGACAGTCAAGTCTGTTGTGGTTTGTTTTGTTCAAAAATGTTTTTATTTAACTGTGCTTTTCAGCTTTGCATACGTTTTATTGGAAGTTATTGCTGTAGTCAGCACAGTGTTTTGAAAACCAAGGCAGCGTCTCCACGGTTGAAGGGAGAGCATCCTCCTGCCTGCGGGAGCTGCCCACGTCTGCCCGTGGATCCACGGCTGCTGCCACGCTGGGGTCTGCTCTTCCTCTCCGAGGCAGCTTGCACCTGGGGACTGAGAAATGCCTTCACCTTTTCTTAATATTATTCTTTGAAAATAAAAATTAAGACCTACTTTGTACTGGGATTTTTAACTATTTTGGCCTTGTCCATCCTTGATACATCAGGGAGCACGTGAATGGGATTACTGGGAACCAGAGCTGCATTTTTGGTTCAGTTCACCAGAGGTGTCTTTCATAAAAAATCTCTCCAAGTCGTTGAAGTTGGAGCCCCCTGCACTGCTGCTGTGGATTTTGTATCAAGAAAATGCCCCCAGTTCCAAGAGGCATTTAACCACAGCTGGGGCTGCAGGGCTGCGGATCCGGGGGGGCAGACCAGGCTCCCTTCTGCCGCCCAGCCTCGGCTGCCACAACGTGACCTCTTACAGTGTCCTACCTTGCTTTTGTACAGAGAAAACTTTCTGAGCCTTAACACGTAGTTTAGGAATAAACACTAAGGCAGAGAGGTCTATTTGTCACTTACCTGTTGCGTTTAAGTTCTTGGTTTTTAAAGGTTTAGCCCTCCCGGAGCTGGTGTCGGTGCTGCCTTGGGAGGGGAGCCCTGCCTGCACCGCGGAGGCCAGTCTTCACTGTACAGTCTTCCATGATATCTGCAAAACAAGAGAAACAATATTTTATAGTATGATATTAATTTTTTTAATATTTTATATGTGCAAATGCAGCACAGATGCAATGGGGAAAGACCCTTCAAATAATGCAATGTAAATGACTCCTTTAACCAACTTTGTGAACTATTTAACATTAAAGTTGTTATGTGAATGTTCTTTTGCCACCTAGTTTCAATTCTTTTTAACTGAACTAAAAAATTGCCTACGTTGGTATCAGAAACTACAGAAGTCTCCTACTTGTTTCCATGGCCGTAATGCTGTTGCCACCCACTTACGTTTATTTATTATAAGTAGGTATTCAATATGTGCAGTATTTTGCTTTCAGTAAAGCCTAAAGATTCACATAATAAAAAAATCTCTGCTGTCTAAACGTTTGTGGGCGCATCATCGCTTGCCCGGACCACGTGCATTTACACCATCTCGTAAATCACCTTCCACGTGCTTTATTTTTAGTGCAGTCTTCCCACGGAGCTGCGACAGGCAGCGCGTCCCCGGGGAGCACGGGCAGGGCGGCGGGCGCGGGACGCTGCTGCTGGAGGATGCTCCGAGGGCTTGGTGGGGAGCAGGCAAGGTGTGGAGCCCGGAATGAGTTTATTTGCTCCGAAAGAGCCGTTCACAGTTAAGCAAATTTATTTTCAAAGATGAGATCCAGTTGAATACGTGGTGTGGAGGAAACCTTCCTTAAATTCTGGAAACATCCAGCTTTTCACGAGATGAACAGCCTCTCCCTCAGAACAGACATTTCTACTGTTTAGTGTTTGCTCAAAGAGTTAAATCAGAGCTCATGGTTGCAATCTGTGCGCAGCTGAACACAAATCCATCACGGGCTGGTCTTTCCCCGGTAGTTGTAGATTTAATTGATTCAGATGGGCATTCAACTGGGTCAGAAAAGCAAGCTGTTCCTTCCATGCCTTGTTACTGGGCTTCAGCAGAAGAGGGTGGCTGCCGGCTCACGTAACGAGGATGACTTCTCACTGATGTGCGTCCGTGGCTGTCGGAGGCATCGGGGGGTTTCTGAATTGTCTCTTCTGCTCTGGACAGAGACCTGCCTTGCACGTGCACCTGAAGTTTTACAGTCGATTGCACCTCATGGAGCGGGGCATGTGCTTCCAAAAAATGTCAGGGCCAGACCCGGTGAGAGTCAGGGAGCGCAGGCGCAGAGCAAGTGCAAACGACGGGCGACGTTTCCCCTCGCGGGAGCAGGGTCCCCGGACACTCACCCGTACCCGTGGGCTGCGCTCAGCCCAGGCGGCGCTGCTCACGGCCGGCCGCTCGCTGCACGTCTTGCCTGGCTTTGCACACAAAAAACGCTGCTTGGCGGATCCCGAATCCACCAGGAGAGACAGGTGGCCTTTGGGGCGAGACCCCGAGAGTATTCATTGTCCTCCTAAGGGTGACTAAGCATTTGTCTGGGAGGGCTGTAAAAGAATTGAAGAGCTGATGAGCAGTTTTGCCGGCTCAGGAGTGGTTGGTGGGGTGGGGGTGGCCAAGGCTGCCCGTGGGGACGAACACTCGCCGCCTCCTTGGTTTTATCAGAGTGCTGGGAAACAAAAGCGCAGCCTTTTAGCAGAGGGCACCGAGGCGTGTGCTGGCACCCAAGGCGCGAGCGCTGGGGCGCCTGGCCTGACCCCAGCTCTCCCAGGGCTCTGCAGGGGTTCGCCGTGAGCTTCCGCAGGAGAAGCTCTAGCCAGCGGCTCCTTTGGGTTTAGGTTGGAGGGGCCTGGTGCATCCCGGGGGCTTTTCCAGCTGTCCCTCAGGCAACTGTGGCAGGGCTGGGCCCCGGCCAGGAGCACGGGCTGTACCCAGCCCGCACCGGGACAAGCAGGCGAAAACCATCGTACAGCCCTGGGTGCAGCCCGGAGATTAATGGGGGGAGTTATTTATGGAGACATATTTGTAATGGGCCCATGAATTTCATGGAAATGCGCTGCTGTGGTGGCATTCGGTATTGGGTGCTGCTGCTAAAATTAATGCCCCTTAAATCACATCCCGGTGCAGCCTCCCCTGTACAACACTGGGACAAGGACAGAGACGAGGACAGAGCTGCGCGGGCACAAAGGCCAGCGGAGGTGCCCCCTGCCCCGGCTGGGTGC
>NW_009634836.1:0-25947 GCF_000690535.1 Cariama cristata | reverse complement strand
GCTCCAGGTGGGGGAGAAGTGGAGTGAGGGGAAAAAAAGGGAGCCTGAAGAAACTTAAGGAGAGTTGGTTAGTTTGGGGAAGCTGCTGCCGATTCCGTCAGTCCGCCCGGTAAAGCGAGGCTCCCCTGGGATTCCCCCGGCCCCGCGTCAGGGGTGCAGGTACCAGAGGCCCTTCTTCGCGAGGGGCCGGCTTCCCGGTGTCGGGCGTCGGCACCGGCCCCGTGGTGAAGTACTGCCTGTGCCTCTCTCCCTCTGCCCTAGACGGTGATCGGAGGAGCGGAGGAAGATGAATTCCCAGCAGCAGAGGATGGCCGCTATAGGAACTGACAAGGAGCTGAGCGACTTGCTGGACTTCAGTGCGGTAGGATATGCTCCGAGGTCTTCTCATGACTTCTGCGTGGTAAAGCGAGCTGAGGAGCAGGGGCAGGAGCGTGCAGGGCTTGGCGGGGTCCGTCTCAGCCAAGTTGGACACCTGAACTTTGATGTAATGTCTAGACTTCCAGATTTAATACTGTAATGCCAGCTGGGTCAATTGGTTTAACTGGTTAAAATCGGGCTGACCCAGTGGTGGCATAATCTAATAATTAACGTTTGTTAAGCTGGCGTGTGGCACTGGTACTTTGGCGCTTTTTTTCTTTTTTAAAACAAACCGAAGGAAATTTAATGCTCGTAAATAACAGAGGCTATTCATCGATAGTTTTGGCTTAGAAAATTAGAGGTATTTTCTGCGTGATACTTTAACAGATTTTAAACAGGTGTTTGATTTATAGACATAATAAAAAACTACTGCCTCTCAAAAGCTATCTTTATCCAGTGACTTTAAACTCGCATATTAGTAAGAAATATATTTTGAGTAGCAAAATTTAAGAGATATAACTACTTCAAACTGCTGTACTAGTAGATCTCCTTTTAAATTGTTTTTTTAAGTTGTGTTCATGCAGAAAAGAGATTTTAGTGGTGTTAAAAAATTGCAGGGAGTATTTTGGCTTAGTGGTTTCATGGGTCTAAACATGCATCTTACATTCTGTTTATTTTCTAGCGGAAAAATGAATCAAATAATTGTTTCCTGTTAACTTTTTTCCTTAAGTTTACATTAATAATTTAGCACAGAGTTTCAAAGCCAATTTAAACGCATCTTCTTGTTTTGCAGATGTTTTCCCCACCTGTTAATAGTGGGAAGACCAGACCAACTACGCTAGGAAGCAGCCAGTTCAGTGGATCAGGTAGGATGCATCCAAGACACATGAAGTTCATGTAACTGCGTCTTGATGTTTTAACTTAGTCTTCATGTGCTCAAAGTATGGTAGTCTTTCACTTATACATATTCTCATAAGACTTTCAGATTAATTAGAGACATGCTGTTTTGATTCGACTTTATGACACATTTTGTTAACTTTAACCACAGTTTTCCTCTATATGTCTTAGACTACTTGTCCCAGTACAGTGAAGTGTCAGGTATCTCTAGGCATACTGACATGCAAGTTTTCTGTTTATCTGTTATGTTAAAACCGAATGATGACTTTGTTTTTGTTCATTTGGTAAAATCAAACCTGCCTGTTCAATTTAAGTATTTCCTAGCCCCTCTATGAAAGGGGAAAACGTTCAATAAGGTGCCAAATAATGAAATACTCCTGACTCAAGGATTTATTTTAAAATGCGGTTCTTAAGGAAAATGTGAGGCTAATACAGTTTTCTACTGCTGTGTAGTTCTCAAAGTCTTGAGGAACAGAATTCTGTCATGTTGAACCTTTATCAGTGCATCTGGAAAACAAGTAACTGTATTTACATATTGCATGTATTTTGTGGCTTCAGTGTCTTTTCGTTGAGGTCCACCTAATGGCTGTTTTCAGAAGCTTTTAAGCTAAGCCTGTAATAGGAAGTAAGTGCAATTTTTAGCAGATACTTTGTATCATTCTTGTAAAGTGTATTTTTATTACTACTTACAAAAGAGAAACTAAAGTAACTCTTTGATAATGTGGGTTTTTTTTTCTTTTTTATGTATGCTTATTTTCTGTGAATACAGTGAATTGATATTTTTGGGTTTATGAATACTACAGTGATGTTTGTGTTCCTTTAGTTAAGGTTAATGAAAATAAATTCTTAGAATACCAGTAGGGGAGTGAGTTAACGAACAACAGTTGTGCGGTAACATCGCCCATTTTTGCGTCTTACGTTGTCAGAGTCTGTTACATTTGAGAGTCCAAATGATACCTTGCATTTTAGTGACACTTTAGAGTTTTTGTTTTTAAAAGCATCTTACAACTTCGGAATTGTACAATTTTGCAAACTCTTTGGAGACTATCTCCCACATTTAATGTAATGAAAATACATAGCAAATGTTGTAATTGTAACATACTTGAGGCATTTTACTTTTTCTCTCCTAAAACATATAAGTGGTTTGGTCTTGCTCTTTGAAAGTATGTCAAGTTTAAATTATTGGCAATAGTAAGAGAGCAAATTGGTCTATGATGTAGTAAATATTTGTATTAAAAAAAAAATATTCAAGACAGTTGTTTCTCAAAAGCGTGTTTTAGAAGGTATTCAGGCAGCTAAAACTTATTGTGGGGAACACAACCTGAGCACCTTGTCCCCCTTTTCCCTTGCTTTTTGTGAACGACTAGAATAATTTTGTGTTGAATAATAAAGCTTTCATTTTTAGTTTAGCTCTTGGCTCAGTCTTAGGTAATGCGGCTTGCCCTGTTTGTAGGTAATGTTTCCCCTTCTTTTCTTGGATGGCTCAGAAAAAGAGAGAATGCCAGAATACTTAGCTTTTTGGGAGAAATGGCATTATTGACTGCTTGAATTTGTTTACCGATATAGTATATAATCACATAGATACCAAACATGAGCAATACACTGCAGCCTTCAAACAAGCTGCTACCTCAACTGAATTCCCCTTGGAAAAGATAATGGTATATAGTTGTGGGTTTTAATTAAAAACATTTCTAGTTGTAGAGATTTACTGGTTAGTGGGATTATATGCCCTAATTCTTGTAATGTTATGACCTCAGCCTTGACCTAGGGGGATGACTCTACAGGAGTGAGAGGTGACAAACTTCTGTATTAGTTGTGTTCTGAGTCAGTGTTAAGTGTTGTAGAAAAACTATGTTAAGATCATTGACGAAGTATGGACATTTAATTTCTAGCACTTTGATTTAATTGTAATCTTGCTTTAATTTTAAGTGTTCTGTAACTTCTAGGACAAACAATGTTTGAAAACTTTTTTTTTTACTGCTAGAGGCCACTTTTTAAAGAGAAACATGAAAGGAAGCAGTATTTATTCCTTTGAACTATCTAGTACCGAAAAGCACAGTATGCACAGATTCCTAAAAAGTACTTTCTCAATTTTTTTTCTTTGAGTATGGAATGATGCTACCTCTTACAGAGACTTTCTGTGATTTTGATGGTAATTACAGAAGTGAAGCTTGTTTCAGTATCTTTCCCATTAAACTCAGTTGTTTTATTTTTCTGATGTCTTTACAAGCATACTAAAGGAAAGCGTTTCCCTTTTCTTAGTTGGAATAAGAATGTGTTTATTTTTTGTTTTAGTAGAGCCTCTTTTCTCATTTAAACTTAAAATAAACAAATCTGAAAACCCCTTCCCTGTCCGTCCCCCCATAACCTATCAGTGATTTGAGATGCAACCTAATGACCCCCATTAAGGAGGTGAAAATCAGTTGCTTGTTTACACGGCTCTTAAGACTGTATATTTCTGGGAAACCTGATTTAGAAGGAAGGAATTCTCATGATGCATTTCCTTACTACCCCTCAGGCCCCCAATTTAAGAGGACAAATTAGTTGCTGTTCAAGGATGATTAAGTTCTCTTTGTTTTTCAGGTGTGGCTTTCTGAAGTGTTGGAAATACTGGGGTTTATGTTATTAATTCTGATGTAACAAGCTTGATCTGGTACAATTCTGCAATGTTTCTGTTGATTATGCTGTAAAAATATATGTGTAATTGGGTTGCATAAATAAAACAGCTAATATGACTTGATATCTATAATTTGTAAGAAAATTAACATGAACATTGTATTTTGATTAAAAGATAGCTAAAGTCTGGTGTTGGAGTAGGCTTGCTTTCTACAGGTCAATCAGTTATGAATGAAAGCTGCAGATGAAATAAGTGAACTAATCTGATGTATCATGGTATTTTATGACAGTAAGTCGTGTAAGCTGCTGATAAAGTCAAATAACTTGGTCAGACTGCTGGTGAAAATAAACATACTGGAAAAGTAACCTGATATGTAAGTCAGTGATTTAAGCCACAAAATATTCCTTGTCATACCTGTTGTAATTACCTCTTATTTAAAACAGAACTTCCCATTCTTTTCTTTTCCAAAAACAACTTGTGAAGATAAAGCCATTTCTGTCTTAGAGATAATAGGAAAAGGCAAAGGTCAGAGATATGCTCTGTCAGGCTTTTTAATCAGGCTTTTTTGCAGATTTTATTTAAAATGAAAATTTTATGTGTTGCTGCTATGTTTAATAGCAGTGTTTACGTTTTACAGTGAAATTTTGCTTTGTTTTGCTTCTGTCAAAACCACAAAATGTATGCCAATACAAACTTGGAAGGTTAGTGATTTTGCCCAGTGCCCTTTATTTCTTACAGTAATGCCATTAAAATCCAGTCACAATATTCAGATGTCTGCCATAGCCAGTAATAGTGCTATTTTCCTGTGGTTCCTAGTAGGTTTGGTCTCAATTTCAATTTTTTTTGTGATCGAACTTTTTAAGTTTCAGGTGTGGTATCCTAAAATAAAACCCCCCCCCCCCCCCCAAATTTCCTTTTGCAAAGAACTTCTTAGGTGTTAAGAATATATCTGAGACAATGTTTTCCTATGTGTCCTACTATCTTCAATTTTTGTAGCCTCCTCATTGTACCAACAGCATTATTTTTGCATGTAACTGTGCATGTACATATGCAAGGTATCAGTCAAAATGCTGAAGATAATGTGCATGTCGAACAGAAAACAAAGTGGTAAGAGTTTAAAGTAAGAGGTACAGTTCAAGAGCTAAGTTGTCAAAATATGACGCTTTTCTTCCCTGTGTGATTCTTCTGAAGCTAATGAAAAATGAGTACACACATTCGTGCCCAAGGTTGTCTACACACAGATCTTACATGTACCTGGACATTCCTCATACTAGACCTATATGCAAAAAAGCCCTTCTGAATGTATCTGAGATATCCATTTGTATCAGTTTGATCCCCTTTTATGCAAATTTAAGAGGCTGCCCTTTCCACTTCTCTCTACTAATGTACTGAGTTTGTAAGGAATGGATTGGGATAGCCCACTAATTAGTGGCTTGATGCAAAGGCCAGTTAAGTTGATAGCCTGCCATTAACATAAGTGTCCTTAAATTAGGGCCATGTGTCTTGAGACTGGACACAATGGCAATTCTTTAGCAGGTCTATTAAGTTACCAAACAAGTGTTTCCAAAATTAGCAAAACCTGACTTGATTACTATTTGTCAGACCCATAAACTCTTATTTCCTTTGTAGTTTTGTATCAGCAGTTCCTTGTAAAACAAACAAACACCAACAAAAAATCTTGGGGGAGTTACCTGGATGGGCAGTGTTTTAAATACTGTGTTCATTAATCTACAGAAAGTGTTGAAGAGAAAAGGCACTCTTAACTCTGACAGCCAAATCACAGCCTTGGAGAAAACTGCAGAAAGATGCGACTTCTTACGTATGCAAATTAGTACTCCTAACCTTTAAAAATACATTATTTTTTACTTTTTTATCAGAACTGTGATTCCTAGGAAGAATCAGTTTTCTGATATCGTTTATGTTTCTGGTGCAGTCTCCCATTGAGGTGCAGGAAAGTCCTAGTGCCTGCTCCTCCTAATCCCTGAATTAAGGAGTTGATGAGAGATCTCATGTAGTCACATAGTCTGGTCTTACAATGTGTTAGGTCATGACAGATTCTTTTAAATAGAAAAAAAAAAAAAAGTGGAAGGCCTGTATTTCAGGAATTTGATCCGTATTTCTGGTTTTGTCACCCAAAATCTGTTACGATCCTGTGTCTTTTTGTTTGCTCTTCAAAAGAAGATAAACTTATTGTGTGTTAAATGCCAGAAATCTAGGGTGGCCTGTTAAAATGGACATTAGGTCATGCATCTATGTGGCGCTTTTATAATTTTTATTTTTAATATCTAGTTTGTCCTCTAGCTCCATTAAAAGTGAACCAGCAGACCTGGTAACCTGGTATTTCATCTTGGGTCTGAGGGGTGCTAAATTCCGTCCCCTTCTGAAGAACCTGGGAAAAGTTGTAGAAGCCTTGTGTTTGAAAGCAGAAAGGTATCTGTAGCTTCTTTCCCCTCTAGCTGTTTGTAGGGGAGACCTGAGGGTTACCCTTCAAATGGGCCAAACGCAAGTGAGATGAAGGTTTTCATCTGGATCTCTCACCTATTGCATTTGGAAACCTGAAAGGGTGATACAGTGCTAGAAAGTATGTGGCTGCAGCTTGCCTGTTGGCAGCCTCTGTCTCACTATTGCTGTCTCTTTTCCTCCTCCCCTTCCCTTGCCTTCAGAAAGATAAATTATCAGACACTTGCTCCATGAACAGTCTTGAAAAGTACAGCACATAAGAGAGCTAAGTAACTGCTTCCAGTTTACTGTTTAAGAAAGAAGAGGGGGGAAAAAATGTTGGACAAATGGAGGGAAATGATAACCCAACTTTAAAGCAGAGAGTCTCTCACAGGGTGTTTGTGGTCATGTGGACATTGATTTTTTTTTTTTTTAATGTGACTTCCAAAAAAAAAAAAAAAAGGTAAAAAAAGAAAAGTTACTGGAACAGCTAGGTGTTCTGAATCTGGCTTGGTGAGCAGATAAGTAGGTGTTCGTCCATTGTTTATTGCCATTTGCTATGGTTTTGAAATGACTGTTATCACTTAAGGTGATGGTATGAATGTAATGTAAATTGGTCAGAAAATCTTTGCTGTCTTCCAAATAGCTAATTTTAGAATTTGTAGTAGTGTTTGGCCTGTCTTCTGTTTAGAGTTACACTTGACACTTAATGAGGAAACTCGTAACTTTTGCTGTATTGGCATGTAAAAAGCATTCTTTGAAAAAGTTAATCTCATATTTCCAGCGATTAGTTTTCCCTGGGAGAGTGCAACAATGTGATCACTGTGTTTACAAGCACAACATCTAACCTCTCATCCCTATATCTCATCCATATAAATGTTACTGTCCCACAATGCAAGGAAGATCTTTGCAATGTTATTTTTGGGTGGCTTCGGAAGGTCTGGGGTTGCAGCAGTGCCTTGTACTTTCTTGATGTGGAACTACCCAGGATGGGGCACCTCCCACCATCACACTCCACCCCAGCCAGTAGCTCTTTGATCTGCCAAATTTGTCTGATCTACTGTAAGTGATGCAGAGTATCCAGATGTTTAGGAGAGTGGTCTTAATGGCATGTGTGAAAGAATATAATTTGAAATCGCCTGTTGCTGTAATTTTGGATTTACCCAGAGAACAGTGTTGATATAAATGTAAACAAGAGGACTAAAGGTTTGGATGAAGTGGAGGAAGAGTCCTGAAAAGCGACTGAGGAGAAATTGCATGCTGAGGAATTCCTTTTCTTTAAAGAGAAGTATGAATGAGATTCTTCTGTATTTGTGTGTCCTTTAAGGGCAGCTGAACTTGTATTCAGTCCCTTAATTACTGTAGAACTTTTATTATGTCTGTAGCTTTTGGTAAGGTTTGGGATTTTTTGTTTTTATTTGTTTATGGTCTTTTTTTTTTTTTGGTCTTTGGCAAGGGAATTTCATGTTAAAAGCTTGTCATTCACACATATGTGCCAAAGTTCCCCTTCCCCCAACTTCTTTCCAGCTGTCACACAAAGAGACCTTAACCCCTTAGTCATTTTGCTATCAGTTGGTATGACAGCTGATTGTCTTGGATAATTCTGCTTTATCCATAACTGAGCCTATGGGTACGGTTATATGAATTTCTGTTAATCTACTATATACTGTACAACAAACTTGGTAAACTGTGTTTTCTTTAAATTGCTAAAGGTATAGAGCAATTTTTCATGGTTGAAAATTGTGTGTATTTATGAACAGAAGGATGTTTAAGACACTAATGTATTACCATATCACTTGGTAAGATTGGAGTTTGTGGAGACTATTTTTAAAATTGAAAGATGTGCATAAACTTGAGTAGTTTACTAGACCTCCTGAGCTGACTTTTCTTGACTGCGGAAATGCAGGGTTTTGGGTCTTTTTTGGTACTTTAGTGTTGAAGGATTATGTTTTCGGGGAATAGCCTTGAGCATTTTTAGAAGCTTTATAAATTTCTGAAGTTACTTATAGAGCCAGAGGTGATCTATGTGATATAATAAATAAATCTTCTATCTTAAATTTCCTTAAAAATAAGTACTAGTTTATCATATTTGAAAATTCAGTTTCAACTAATGACTTCATTGAATAAAGTATGTTCTCTAAAAAGCTTTTTTTAGAGGCATTGCCTAATTTAATGTGTTAGCAGTTCTTCAGAAGTATATAGCAAAACTTGGTAAGTTTTGTATATTCTCCTGTGAAGAAGTCACTAAATTTAAATAGTAAACAAAGAAATAAGGAAAACCTCTATTTTCTTCTGCATGTGAATTATTTGATGGAGTTTGTTATTGAATACTCATAACTAGTTTTAAATTGTGTATATACCTTAGTGACTTTTTTTGGTTATTAAGCACTGCAAGAAAAGGGAGGGGAAAGCATTATTTCAGTGCATAATTATTATTCTAAGGACAGGAAATGTATTTTTAATCTCTGTTTTTTTTCTGGTTTAAGTAGTCATGGCCATTCTTTCAATTTGTTGTTTTTTTTATTAATATGAAAGTCTAGAAGTCCCCAGTTCTATTGTGTACCTCATCCTGATGATTTGGAAGTACTTGTGGACTTTTTAAACACTACAATCCATTATTTCCTAGTGGTTGTAGGGGCAAGGTTTTTTTTTTTTGTTATGAGTCTAAGATGAGATAATGATAATTTTTTTAATGTCTTGAATGAATGCCTTGTTTTCATTTGTAAAACAAAGCTGTGTTTGTAAACACAACATTCGAAAACATAAAGGACATACTTTTTTGGTGAAGATGTTAACTGAATACCAAGAATGATCAGAAAGAGCAGCTTTTGTTATATTTAATAATATCTCACTGTCTTCAGAGGATAATCAGGCTAAAATGTACCCAATCAATCTTCAGGACTTTGTTAGATTCTTCTTGTATGCTGGGAATGTGATTTTTTTTTTTTCTTTTTTTTTTTTTGGAAGGAGGAGCTGAAATTGCTTTAAATGAAATAAACTTCATGTTCTTACTGATGTAATGCAGAAAAATCTTGCTGGATCAGATCAAAATAATGGTTGCTGGTGTTTTAAAGAAGTACTTGGAGTGGGAGGTGGAAAAGACTTAATAAAAAGGGTTTACTTTACAGCCCTGTTAGTAGGGTAATGCTCTCAAGGAATACTAAAACCTTAGCCTAAACCTAGGTAAGGTTTGTCTTGGACAGGGAAGTTGTACACTTCCGTATTAGTGCTATGGAAAACTTCAAAAACTGCTCATGCTATAGAATTGCATTTAAAAAAGAAGGTAAAAAGAGTACATTTGTGGTATTACACACAATTTCTCTTTATTGGTAAGTGGAAAATAGGTAGGTATTTTTTGCATACAGCGGACAGTTTTGAATTCATTTTTTTTTCTGAAGTAAATCTTGTTTATTGCAGTGGACCTGATTTCTTGCTCCTGGTCTTCTACAGAGGTGGCCTATATTGTTTTTTTGTAAGCATGTGAGATATTTGTTATGCTTTTCAAGTCTGTTTTTTTTCTGGTGTTGCGGTCTCTCTTTTTCCATACCAGTTGTAGCTGCAGAAGCGGTGGTATCTCTGTGTCTTTATCAGGTTGTTAGTTACATTGGGTTCTAGTAATAAGTTGAACCACTGGCTTTCACTGTTCCACTTTCCTTTGCATGAACAAAACTGCAGGAAACGTTTTATTTGTGCCTTTTCTCTGAAAGAGCTCTTTGCTGATGAAGATGAAGCAGTGGTAACACAGAAACTTAACTTAGGCTGGGTTGGAGTTTTACATAAAAGTGTATTCTGAGCCTTGATTTGTGAAAATTACATCTTGGTGTATTTTTTCCCCTTTTTAAATAGGCAGAACAAATTGTTAGAAAAACGTACCCAGTAAAACAAAATCCAAATTTGGTCATTTCTAGTTGTGTACATTTTGCAGATAAAATACCAATGAATATCAGACCATGAATGTGCATGTTCTGTGTGTTAAATGAAATTACGTTTAAACCAAAGCTTACCCTTAATTCAGTATAATCAAGACCTTGGTATGTAGCATTACCTGGTGTCAGTATTTACTCTGTTTAGAATACGACCAAAATATATTGCTAATTTTAATATGTATATCATTGTCTCTGGGGAGTGAATTGATTTATAGTCCTCCTGTCATCTTCCATGTTCACGTTTCACAGGCAAAATCTTTAATGTATCGAGCAGTTCCAAGTCTTACCTAAAATAAAAACTGAATGCGCATTGGTGGTTTTTGAATATAGTCTGCACTTTTAACACTATCTAAAATTCCAAAATAAACTGGTTGTTTACTTGAATGAGGCAATAAAAAGGGAACCAGACAGAAGAATTAGTGAAACATAAAACTTATTGGGTGTGATTCATACCTATTAGGATATAATGTGTGAGAAAAATGTGAAGAGTTAAATTTAAAATAACATTGCTTTGCAAACTTGGTTTCTTTTTAGTTCTGTTGGAAAACATGTTTAAAGCCTAAAAGATGTAGATAAATCCATGATAAGTCATTGAATTTTGCATTTTGCATGCTGCAGGGATATCTTGTGACCAAATATCTCTTGAATTTTCTACTGCATTGCATTAGTGTTAGTAGGATGCCGTGGAGATGAATATACTTCAGAAAATCCTAAAGTAGTTTTAGTCTTCTGTAGGAGAACGGAATTCACTGTTTATATTTTTATTTTTTGTTTATTTGAATGCAAGATACTATTGTCTTGGTGTTATCCCAAGAGCTATTATGGTTACTCTGTGAAATGATTAAACCAGACAGCTTTGCTTGTAGGACAAACATTTTTTATGTTGTGATGTTTCGATGATTTTCAATGCGACACCTATCCTGTTCCAGTTTATTTATGCAGCAACTTCATGAGTCATAATCCTTGCAAAAGAACACAGCTTAAAATAATCACTGATTGTTTCTTTGCAATTCTATTCACTGCCCACTGCAAATAAACAAGAGAAGAAATGACAATATCATTTAATCCTTTAATGTTTGCTTTTGACGTGCAAAACATTCTCTTGTAATAGAGAAGTAATCCATAAGGAGGGTAGCTGTTCTTTCATCTTCTTGAATGCTAAATGAAGCCAAGGCTTTTATGAAGAGATGGTGATTTAATGAAGATGACCGAGTTTTGGAGCAATGAAAAGCTTTTGTGTATTTCTAAAAATGATGCGTTGTGCTTACTACTGCAGAGTTCAAATGGCTGTATTTTGTAGTATGTCTTTGTAAGATTAGTGCTTGTGATGCTTAGATGCAAGGTGACTGAGTGGTATGGTAAATCAAAAAATTTTTCTCTTAGTTTCATTTTATAAAAGAAATGCACATCTTTGCCACTTTATGTGTATAAATGCATGTAATGTCTGACGTGTTCTCTGCTCTGTGTAATGCTTTTATTTTGGTAACCTTGAAAATATCTCTGATATCGTATTCCCTTGCCAGAGGACAGTAATAAGCACGCAAAAAAAACGGAGCATGAACTTTGTCAATATTACTTATGACAGGAACATCTGAATTAGATATTTTTCTTGCAAGTACTTGTCAGATGCTGAATTTAAAAAGCTCTTCAACTCAAAAAAAAAAAAAAAACAAACCCCACAAAAAAAAACAAACCCGAAAAAACCCAGATAAAAACCCCCAAAGCATCCCAAAAACCCAAAGCCCAATAAAAACCCAACAAACCAAAATGCCCATTTCTTTTCCCTTTCAATTGTTCATTTCATTAGTTTATTTGGAATATTTTTTTAATAATCTGTAATATTACTACTTGCAAAGCAAGCTAGATAATGCCTGATACTTCAAAAGGAAGCAGAGAGAGGCTTTAAAGGATGGGAGACCTTACCTTCTCCAGAACATCTCCCAACAGTCTTTCACACCTTCATGACTCGGCAAAAGGGCCTTTTATTTCTCCCTCTTTGTAAGCCAACCCCTTTAAAGTGGGAAGTAGTCAACTTCTATAAAAGTTAATTTAATCTTTTTTTCTTCCACTAAGATTTTAAAGAACATTGTGATTCTTTACAAAAAGTTTCTACTCCTATGTTAGTCTTCAGTATATGAGCACTGTACAGTATAATCAGAAGTAATTTTAAAGGTTGCTAAACTATATCAGAGTTGCCAGGAACGTAAAGAATGCAACCACGTTGTTACATTTCTCATTGTGTTACAGGAAAGTTATATCTGACCATCTGGGGTGAATGAACTTAGGTGAGCAACAACAGACTGTTTTTATCTACTTTTTGAAAACTGTCAAGTAATAAAAGTGCAGAAATGAGTATGTAACTTAAATTTCCTTCTTATCCTTTTTGATGGCTTGAATTACTGGCTGGTCCTAATGTAGTAGTATACAAACTCTTACAAAGTGTAAGAGTGATATATATGTCATGGATGCTTAAAACTCAACATGTAAAGTGAATAAATTTCAAGACATATCAAGGATGTGCATTTGTGAATACATTTCTGGGTAAAAGGTAAAGCATTATAGGAGGTTGCTTTTTTTTTTTGGAGTGATGCAGTAAACTCAGAGTTTATATTTACGCATGTCCATTATACTTCTTAAACCCACTTTATTTTCAAGATACTTATTGAGTACTGAATAATGGTTTCAATCATCTACTTATTTACTATGTACTAACACTTCCTTTTTCCTTTTCCCCCATCCTGTTGGGAAAATTAGGATCAGAGAAGAGGTAAATGCCTGCGTATGGGAGATACTGTGTAATGCGCCTTTGATTAGTCTACGTTAGTTTTATAAAGTCAGTGGCATTTTTATCCTAGATGCAGCTGCTTATTGGTAGGTAACCTCAGAGCTCTGTCAACTATCATGAAAAAAACCTGGTTTTTACCTTATATTTCTGCGAGTGAAATCTAGTACGTATGTGACAATGCGACTTGTGCTGCAGTGAGGAATCAGTCGGAGTTTGGCCATCTCTCATGCATGTGTCACAGGTTGTCTCCGAATTGGATACTGGAGAACATGCTGTTGCCATAGCAATGAAAGTCCTTTTGAAGGCAGGATTCTTGGCAGAGCTGTTGCATCTCCTAAAGCGCTTGGTGCATTGATCTGAAAGTACCTTGTCAGTATTAGCACATAGCTGTAGTGAAAAGAGCAGGAAGTATAGATTTATTTAAAATAGATAATTTTCTTCTTTTCACAGCTGGTTGTTTGTTGAACCCCATGTTCATAAAGCTACAGCTTTTTAAAATTGTATGCTGTGAACAATTCTTATATTTAACATACTTAACTTGAATGCACATAGATTGAGCTGTTGTAACAGCTACCGGGTTTATTGCAGAAGTGTCACTCTGTGACTTTTATAGTTTCCTACAGTATTTGTCCCTTTTAGTACTTGGAAAATATGTTTTTAGAGAGTTTCCTTCATGATTTTGATTACTGCAAAACAGTTGTGAAAATACGCTGCTTTATTCATACGGTTGCCTTGCTTCCATATTATTTATATTATAGAACCCTAAATGTGACACTAATGGGGGAGAATCACTTGTGGAGATGTATAGTTTTGTATTTATTTGGAAAATATACCTTACGTAGGATCCCTTTTTCAGCAAACATGGCTAGATCTTTCTGTATAAATATCTCCTCATCACAGTGTGGTTTTGTTACCAAATTCAGAAAAGGCTCTGAATTTCTTGTGTCTTATCAGCTATATAATTTTGTTTGATAAGTGATGTTTTCTTCCCCAAGATAAAATGTAGGAGTTGAGAGAGAACTTGTATAGCGCAGATACTCTAGACAGCAGTAACATCCATTTCTATATGTGCTGTGAGGATGGGGTTGATTAATTTTTTTCCTCATTTAAAAAGAGCAAACAATTTTAAATATGAGGAATATAAAGAAGAATATAAAAATATATTAATATAAAATTTATGGAGGAATAGAAAGAAAAAGTGAAAACTTTTAAAGTCAGGGGGCAATTAATGTGATTAACACTGTACAGCATATTCTTTCATCTGGACCGGGATCTCCATGTTTAGGTGTTCCTTCTTTACTGAAAGAGCCCCTAGAAGAGAGGAATTTTGAAGGTAACCATACAGCTTGTTCCACCCTTTGCAGCTTTTTATGTAACGTAGTCTTTAGCTTTATCACTTTCTCTGAAAGAGTAGATATAGATAAGAGTTAAACAAATGCTTCATTCATATTTTTTTTTTCCTCTTTCCAAGTGTAATTAAGGAAGAATGAAATAATTAATACTTTATTTGTACTTGAAAAGAACTGGCTGCCCGTTGTAGCGGATGCGTGTGTGTGCCATACTAGTGATCTTTAGCTTGGGTTTTGTTTTTCAATCCCTGCCCCCTCTTGCCCCTTTCTTAGAGTAGGAAAGAAGGGTAGCTTCAGGTTGGCTTGGCCTTGGGAAGCATTACTGAGCTGCTGCTCTAAGCAGTTGAGACAGGACTTGTTACTTACAGTTTTTACATATGTTGGTCTAACCTGGATAGACAAGTTGTGGTATAAGTGACCTTGGCATGGTGACCAGATCCTGTACCAAGGAGAGGTCGGCATTGATTATGCTGAGAGTGTGAACCAAGGGAATTAAGCTCTGCAAGGTGTCTGCTTGTTGTTTCCCCCTTTTAAGCAAATTTAATGCTGCATCAGCAGACGTGTGTACTGAAGCTCTCTGGCTATCCTTGGGAACAAACACAACATTAATAATCCAAGTTCCCTCTAACTGTTTTGCCAGTTGGTCTCAAGTCATGTTTGGGGAAAAAAGGTCTTTCACAGCTCCAACAAAAGTTCTATTTGTGTGTCCTTTTAGCCTTTGAGTCAATTAACACTGATTGAGTAGGCACTGTTTTGGGGATTGTGGCAATAGGTTAACTGAAATACATTGAGATAAGCTCATTGTGTTCTGAATATGTAATTATGTATTAATACTGGCCTGATTTCATCAGGCTTAGCAAAGATAGCATTTAAAATAAGTTTATCATGAGAAGTTAGTTATCTTTTGAAATTCTAGTTCTGAAAGAATGTTATACTTGGATGACTGATTCTAAAATGAAATGAGCAGCTCATGTAATTCATGTAACAAGCTTCTGTTGTGAGATACTCAATACTTTTCAATACCTCTGGTTTTGTTTCCATCTATGCTACTGATTTATCAGATTGTTAATTTATGGGGTTATGGAATACGGAATTATGAACAAAATACAAAATTCTCAAAATGTGTATTTTTTGTCTTAATGAGTTTTCTCATGAAAATTCATATCTAAAAATTCACTATGAATAGCAAACTCCTAGGAAATATTATTACTCATTTGATAATTAGCGCTGTTATTTTTGTAATTTAAATAAGCTAAAGCAGGCATTAATATCTTGGCATTAATTGCCAAGATTGTATTATTGCATAATGAAGAGAGGATAATCTTAAGTTTTAAAGGACATAGCAAAGAGGCAAAATTTCTATTCATATCTTACTGCACAGTTCCTATGTCCCTTTGAGGAACTGCTTTTTTTTTTTTCTTTTCTATTTTCTGGTTTCCTCAGCTGTAAAATGAAGGCTAGTGTTCACACTGTAGAGGAGACAGTAAGTGTGTTTTAACTTCCTCGATTCAGGGAAATGGTGGACTTGGAATGGGTTAATAGGAATAATTTCATAAGAACTAAGCAGTTAAATTAGCTTGCACGCATTTTCAGTGTTAATATCCACTCCCTCCTTTTATGTGTAATTTCTATCATAGAATCATTATGGTTGGAAGAGACCTCAAAGATCATCAAGTCCAACCGTACACCTGATGCCACCGTGCCCGCTAAACCCACTAAACCATGTCTCGAAGCACCACATCTAAACGTTTTTTGAACACCTCCAGGGATGGTGACTCCACCACCTCCCTGGGAAGCCCGTTCCAATGCTTAACGACTCTTACAGTGAAGAAGTTCTTCCAATGTCCAACCTGAACCTCCCCTGGCGCAACTTGAGACCTTTTCCTCTTGTCCTATCGCTAGTTACTGGGGAGAAGAGACCAACCCCCACCTTGCTACAACCTCCTTTCAGGTAGTTGTAGAGGGTGATCAGGTCTCCCCTCAGCCTCCTTTTCTCCAGACTAAACAACCCCAGCTCCCTCAGCCGCTCCTCATAAGGCTTTTTCTCCAGACCCTTCACCAGCTTTGTCGCTCTTCTCTGGACACGCTCCAGCAGCTCAGTGTCCTTCTATGTCTCTGCTTGGTTAATTCAGCTTTTTTACTTAACATTGGTGAAGTTTTCTGGTTTTTCTTTTACAATTCAGTTTTTGCTGTATCTACTATACAGCTTGTAAAATGTAAGTTCTGTTATTTAAAAATGTGGAAATGCAAATTTCAGTCTAGGACTCTTAGCAACAGTCTAGAAACTGTTTCCGCACACCTTCACAGATTACATATGCTTCTTATTTCTGTAAATTTTGTTTGAATCTAATCCAAGTAAGAAAGTGCAGATAAATACATTTGCCTAAATTTCTTCAAGGAAGAAAACTACTAGTCTAAAAAGGTTTCCTGATACATAAACAGAAAACAGCCCTGTCCATAGCTATCCTTTGTATTTAATGGATTAAATTCACTTTGACAGCTGGATATATGTACCAGTGTCTAGCCTATGGCCATGATCTAATAATCATGGATATGGTAACAAGTCGTCTAAAAAGATTCAGTAATCAAGTGGGTTTTTTTGACAAGACGTATTCTGACTGAAGCAAGAAATGAGGTTGTGTTAAATGTGACTACATTTGCTACTATGCCTGTATTCTGAATACTTAATAAATACCCTTTGGGATGTCGTAGACAGAACCTATGCTTTAACAGAGATGGAAAAGCTAATTTTGCTACAACAGCATGTGTTTTAAAGTTATGAAACAAATTTGATCTAACCTAATGATCATGAAGAACTTAGTTTCAAAACATTAATTTCTCCTTCCCCTGAAGTGCTTTTTAACTTGTTTGTTTCTTCTGTCATAAAAAGTTTTATACCATTAAATAGAGCCTTTTGTGAAATACATGATTCATATATCATAATTCTGGTATGCGAGGGGAAGTTTAAGAAATACTAATGAGTAAATACATGTCAAAAGTGAAGACTTCAAGCAGTAGAGATATTTTGAAAACAAATACTTTACATATGACAAATGTGCTTTGGTCTCAATTATGTTTGAGTAGTCAAACCTACATTGTACGTAAATATCCTTTAAGAGAAAAACAATGCCTTGGCCTTTGAACAATCCTTTGTAATGTGAAATTAAACTGGTGTATTTTGCCAAACTAGCATGTTATGACTTGGTTTGTATTTGGTTCTAGCTTTTGGGGAAAAAAAGCTGCTTTACGTTCGATAAACCTCAGTAAAATCAACTAGGTTGGGATAAAAACAAATGTTCCAAAAATTGTAACTTTGTGCTCTCTTCTTTTACTTTAAATAGGATTTCTAATATAGCTAGCAGGAACATTGTTTTAGAAAACACTGAAGGGGGAGAGAGTGTGAACCAATTTAAGGAATTAAATGTTCCTTTAGGAAGGTGAATTAACTGTTCACCCCAATTTATAGGTTACATTTCAGCAACCTCTGAATGTGATACTTATGAGGCTTTTTTTTTTTTAAATTATGTCTATTTTCTCATATTTTTGTAGTTCAAGTGATTGGAGGCACTTATTTTTAAACTTCACAACAGCTTTTATGAGAAGTAGGTTGTTTGCACTGAAGCTAGTGTTTGGGGAGACACAGAAAGCTGGGGAAATCAAGAGGTAGAAGTATGTTTCAGGGAAGCCCAGAAGATCGATCCGGTTGAAATTGTTAGTGTGCTTTTCCACGTGCCTGATGGGCCAGAAACTTTAGGAATTCTTACTACTTTATTTGTTGTTAATGTGTAAGGTATGTTTGATTCTTCACTGTTTCCTTATTGTAGATCGATGTCTTCTCCCACTTGTTCTTCAAGAATATTTGTCCAAGTTAAGTGGTAATGGAACAGAATACGAAAGCAACTTTCATATTTATTTTGGCAGGATTGTGTTATCCAAAACCTCAGAACAAAGCTTAGAAGCATCAGCATTTACAGAGTAGTACTCAACTTTGAAGCTGGGAAATAAAGCAGTGTACTGGTGTGCCCTTGGCCATCTGCATGAAGAACGCCATGTCTGTTCCCATGTGCTTACTACTGTTCGCTACCAGGTTTCTCTTACTGGTTTTGGTAGTTGGGGATGTCTTCGTTCTGGTCTTGATGTGGAGTACTTCTCAATTTCTGAATTAATTCTTTTTAATATGACCTTAGTTATCAATTCCAAGGAAAAATAAAGACGTGCTGTTAAAGATGATTGTTTTTTGTAACAGTTTGTTAGTTGTGCTGCTTCTAATAGTAAGTATTAATGTCATAATTAAAACTTTCTTGATATAATTGCCATTGGGTAGTAATAAAAACAGTAAAGTTAACCTCTTCTGCAGAGGATGGATTTGAATTTGGATGCTGAGCTGATGTTTAATAATTTTTTTTCAAATTTATTTGGTCATTTGCATTGTCCTAGACTTGCCTTCGTCCATGTCACTAATATAGTCAGCTGCTTCTAGGTGCACGTGATTCCTCCAGGCAGTTGTACAATATGAACCAAATGAATGCCAGTTCTGAAAGCTGTATTCCGTGTTGCGTTTTTCACTTTCAGTTAATCTTTCTAACATGTCTTGATGGACAAAATGCCCAGGGACAATTCAGTAACTTTCTCTTTCATTGCTATTCCTGGTGCTGTGATTTTTTTTTTTTTTTTTTTTTTTTTTTGATACAGTGGTGTCTTGCAGAAGTAGTATTTTTTTGTGTGTGTGTACAAGAAAAGAATACATGATACATGGAGTGATCTGGACATAAATATTAAGAATAGTGACTGTGTTCTGAAATATATTTTGATTCACTTTTACTGTAAGTGTATTCTTCCAGAGTGCCTTAAATGCAGATTGTCATAACCACCTTTCAGCAGTTTCAAATCTTTTTCCTTTTAAAAATCACTTGTTTTTATGTTTCTTCTCGTATCTATATTTCTGGAAATGTACAACTGAAAATGTAATTGGGAGGCACAGCAGTGTCTGCAATCACCCCTGAACCAGTGACGGATTTAGTGTTTTGAGACTTTGTGTTCTCATAGGGCTAGCAATAGGCTTTTAAATGTTTTTAGTCTGCTTTTTCCTCTGAAACCTCGTGACTGATTGACTTTAAATGCAGTCAGATTAAAAAAAATAAAATTATTTGTTTCCAGCTCTTTTGGAGATGATCTTTGAAATACACACACAATATATAGAACTAATTGGTGTGTGTCTGAATTCTACTATTAAAAATGATATTATTATTTCTTCTTGGAAAGTTTGTTGAACTTACTGAGATAAAATTTAACAAGATAGGGAATGACTTCATTTCTCAGAAGTCTGATACCTTTTCTTTGAAAATCCTGACTGCCTTTATGCTGAAATGCAAATTTGGTATCGGTATCTGTGTGAGGACTGTGCCTTTTTTAGCTTCCCTTTTAAAAAAAAAAAAAACCCAAAACTTAAAATGTAAAGCATGATTACACTTGTGAAATACCATGTTGTGTTCTGTAACAGTAGTAGCAATGAACAAACTGGAAGTGAAAAAGCACTAGAAGTATCTGGTGTCTCACTTCTCTCAGCACTGAAGTACTGGCTGCCTTTCTTCCTTGATCCTGCTCTATCATGGTACACAAATGGGCTGAGGCCATGATGTGAGTTGCTGAATCTTAAATTCTGGTATGATCTCATTTCTCAGGGAAAGAAATCTCTCATTTTCCTTTATTCAAAACTTTTTTAGTCTTTGTGTTTTGATTGTTATCTCTAAACGTGGAATTTCAGTAAGCATTTGCTAATTCAATGAAATCTGTTAATTTTTGTCAACTTTGTCACTTTCCACTTAGATAATTTTTGGGCCTTTTATCTTCTTTTAAGTTCTACCAGGTAATTTAGTGTTAGTATTTTGTTTATACATAAACTTACTTCAATTGATCACAGCTTCCTAGAATACCTCACCCTTCTTAATCAACTTAGAAGCTTGCTGTTTTCTTGCTGGTCACTTTTACTTGGTAGTCTTCTGACATTATTCTTAAGCACTTGCTGAATTCTTTATTCTTGATTCTCCCTCCACCCACCCACTGCCCCCCCGACTTTAAATGAATTGATAGAGTATGTCCGGTTGGTATTTCCTTTGCTCATTTCCCCAGATTTTAGATTAATTTATGTTTATCTCAGTTCAGAAGAAGGTGTAACTTTAGACCAGTGAGCATGTTAGTGATATTACCTGTATGCTTAAAAGTCACGCACTTATTTAAATACCTGATTTAGTTGGGTGGCTTAATTTGAATCATGTATAGACTGCAAAAGAAGTATTGATTTTGTAAAGTTCCTACAAGACTAAGAATTTTATACCTAATATAATACACTTAAAGTAGTGGCATTACGTTTATAGGACAAGATACTACTTTTGGAATTTGGTTTAGATGCTGGATTAACAATCCCATACTAGGTCTGTATTGAAGCCACTTGCATGCTGGCAGTTTTCACTTTTCTCTTTACATACTTTTTTCCTAAATTGACATGATTTCAGCCATTTTGGGACTATTGCTGTGTATTCTGATTATTTCCGTGCTGTAGCTTTTTCCTTTGAGAGAAGGTAACCGTGTGGATTTCTGTAAAGGGTGTCAGTGAACAGAAGTTATTGGCATAATAGTTCCAACTGTGCAAATAAATCTTCTGTTGCTGTCCCACAGTGAGCGAACCTTTGCTTAAGTGGCCTGTCTGTTTTTATTCCTGCCTGTGACTGATAGGAGTCAAGCTGGCTGAAAGCCATTTGCTTATACAGCTAGCACTGCACACGTGGTGGAGCTTGGTTGTGGTTTACTTTCTGCAGTGAATAAATTCATCCTGCTTTTACTGCCAGCCTGGTTTTGATAGCAGAAAGAAGCTGTTAGGGTTTGGCTGTTCAGGGGGAAAGAGCTCAACCAGGATGCTATGTGTTTTTTGGAGTGTGGAAATGCAGGTTCACAAACTTTTGTCGTCTGCTTGTCCATAACTGTGTTCTAATGGCTTGGGGCAATGCCAGTTACTTGGAAGTTGTTGCCTCTGATCTCTTGTGTTTGTTCACAGAATCACAGAATGGTTGAGGTTAGAAGGGACCTCTGGAGGTCATCTAATCTGACTCCCCTGCCAAAGCAGGTTCACCTACAGCAGGTTGCACAGGATTGTGTCTGGGCAGGTTTTGAATATCTCCAGAGAAGGAGACTCGTCAGCCTCTCTGGGCAGCCTGTTCCACCTCAGCTGTCCCAGTGCTCTGTCACCCTCAAAGTACAGAAGTTCTTCGTCATACTCAGATGGAACTTCCTGAGTTTCAGTTTGTTCCCATTGCCCCTTAACCTGTCGCTGGGCACCACTGAAAAGAGTCTGGCCCCCATCCTCTTGACATCCACCCTTAAGGTATTTATAAGTACTGGTAAGATCCCCTCTCAGTCTTCTCTCCTCCAGGCTGAACAGACCTAATTCTCTGTCTTTCCTCATAAGGGAGATGCTCCAGTCCCCTCATCCTCTTCGTTGCCCTCCACTGGACTCTATCCAGTAGTTCCTTGTGTTTCTTGAACTGGGGAGCCCAGAACTGGACACAGAACTCCAGATGTGGCCTCACCAGGGCAGAGTAGAGGGGGAGGAGAACCTCCCTCGACCTGCTGGCCACACTCTGGTGGCCAGAACCACGAGCTGGTTCTGTTCTTGAAGTACACTCTTCTCACTATGCCTCCGGTCTACTTTTTCAAGTTGGAGCTCTGTTTTAACATGACTATTCAAGTGTTCCTGTGCTGGATATAACACATTTTGGCCTTTTTGTCTTTGGTCTTTTTATTTTGACTTTCTGTTTAGGCAATTTAATGACTTCTCTTAGCACTTCCCTCTAGTGCTCCTTAGCATTAGAGTTAGTGAAAGTTGTCCTAGAAAGGTTTTTGTGCTCGTTTGTTTCAAATGAAACTGAATAATATTGCATGTCCTTAAAAAATAATTTATGTAAAATGTGGCTGGAGCTGGGAATGGAAAACTTTAACAGTAAATATCGCGGTAACACAGCGTGCACTGGAGTGTCTTCTAAGTGTAGATACAGCAAAGCAGAAGCTTGCTGAATGCACCCACATTTCTGTCAATGTGACTTCCCTTCCGTATCGCCAGTGCTGACTGTGAAGGTACTTCCATGTAGTAAGTTGCTGCTTATTATTAAAACCCATCACCAACCAACCCCCCTTTTTTCTTATGCAGTTTCTGTTTCAGCTGTATATATCTGCATGTCTGTAGTTAGATCTGCGCTCTTTAGGAGTGACAGGTTGATTAAAAAGTTTGCCCTTTGGTTTTATATTGTGGCCTGTCACAGGCTGCTAATGTTTAAGAAAAAATATCCTCTTTCAGAAAGGAGCTCTACTGAAAACTCTGGTTTTATTATGAGAATTATTAGAAATGGGCACCTGGCTGTAGGTTTATAATCTACTCAAAGGCGTGCATGTCTTTTTTGAATTCAAATTAAAAGAATTAATATCTTTTGCAGAAATGAGTTTTTCTTTTAATTGAACAAACAGAAAAAAAAAACTTTTAGGTACTTGAGTTTGTAGAGGGGAATTTTTTAAATTTTGTTTTTAGTAGATGATGGCAAGAATAGGTGACTGGCTTGTGTAAGAGTATCCTTGTTTTAGTTCTTCCTCCTCACCGTGCTATATGCATTGTGCATGCACAATGACCTCCTGGTAATGCTTATGAATAAAATGGAATTTATCTTTGTGTCTATGATTTCAGATGTCATTTAGAGAAATAAAGACCTCGACTGGTGTTGACTTAATTGATGTTTTGATTGGACAGACAACCAGGTGTGAAGTTAAATGATGTTGGCTTCTATGTTATACTTCTAAAATATTTTTTTTTCTTTTTTTTTTCCCCCATTAGCCTGGGGATTGTTCATGCTGACATATTAAGGAACACAATATTTTTAGTATGCTGTAGTATACTTGTACAATTATTTTTATGTAAATTTAATTATTGAATCTCTAGCTACGAGTAATAAGATAAGCAAGGATCTTGGTAGAACGTCTATATGCTGTTTCTCATTGCTGACAAACCTGTTCTGGAAAATTGCTGTCATTACTAGTCTAGATTATCTTCTGTAGGATTGTTTTCTAGAGGGATGCAGGGTTTGATATAAGAATAGCTATGTATGTATGTGGTGGGTGTGCGGTTAAACACGCTTAAAATTGCAAAGGTGAGGAAACAAAACCAAATTTGTCTGATACTTACTGATTCACTGTAGTACTTGCTGCTGTGTACTGGTAGATAGCATGTATGACTGGAGTGCAGAGGTGTTGAGTTTTGATTTTTTTCCCCCCCTCTTTTTACTGCCATTACTTAATGAATTAATGGATACAGTTCTTGATATTTTAGTCTGCCAGTTTGCTTTTTCCATAGAAGATCATAATATCCCTTTTTTGATTGCATTCGAGAAAAATAAATTGTTTTGTACTCAGTTAAATATGCATATGTTATTACTGATTTCTTTGAGGCTATTTCACATGTGGCTTAAATTTTCCAGACATGTGCTATTACACTGTAAATATGCTGTCATTTTGAGAAGTGAGATTTGCAGGAAGGAATAATATTCTTTACCTAGATAAACTCGGTATTATCTGCCTTATAATGGTTAGAACATTACTAGCCTAAAACTGGTCACTTGAAGATGGCTGTTTTGTAATTGATGTAAAATTTCAAACTATATCAAAAATCCACCATTCTGTTTGTGTTTTAGGTACTAAGCTTTGCCAGAATACCATCATTATGAGCTTAGGTTGGTCTTTCGGATTGTATGTAGTCATCAGGCTTTACATTTCATTTATAGAAAATGCTTATGAGCACCTTTTAATGTACTGTAATCTTATTAAGCCAAGTTGCTGGTGTTTTGCATTAGGTTTGTTCTTTGTATCCCTTTGTGCTGAAGGATAGATTTGATCATAAATATAGTCTTGATTATTCTTGATTTAAAAAAAAAAAGATGGCTTTATAAGTACTTTGAATGTATATTGGTATTACATTTGGCTGTGTATGAAAAGTAGTGCTCTGCTATGTATTTACAGTTCTGCAGCATCTAACTCTTAAGTTCTGTTTACTTTTGAATTAAATGTTTTGGGGAGTGTTTCTTTTCCAACAAAAAATATCTTCTAGGGTAACATCAATGTCTGTTCTTCAAAGGTACAAAGAAAGTAGTTTGGTGATTTTTTTTTTTTTTTCATTAGAATTCTTTTCACTTACATCTTTTCAGACTTTTCTGTAAATCCTTCTTTAACAGTTCTTGACAGTGCTACCTCAAGGCATTGAGCCAGCATGTGCAGTCTCAAGCAAGCAGACCAGAGTTCGAATCCCAGACTGCTTGCTCGAGGAGGCATTTTGCTCAGATCCTTAGGGGAATGTTGACCTTGTCTTTCTCAAAAAAGTGGCACCTGCTGGCTAACCAGAAGGGGCTTTAAGGGAATTTGGAAGAGGGTGCTTTGGTCTTGGTAGGCAGTGAATCAAATCTTGGGGTTGTGAGGGCTAAGGAATAACTTGGTTCAAGGAGTGAGTGGATAGAAAACAAATAGAAATTAAGAGCCTTGGGAGAGAAGCACTGTTTTGATCCAGACCTGATGCTCTTTGTTCAGATCTTGGCATGCATAATTTGATTTTCCTTGGTGCTCCCTGTTTCTTCTTTCTTTGGATTGTCCTGGAAAACATTTGTACTGCTCTTGTGCAGAAGTAGTGCCTCAAATAGGTGATGTTAATCAAAACAAAACAATGTTGACTTGATTATTTTGAAGTAAATAATTACTTTCTTATAGAACAGCCTAATGCAGAGGGATCTCAGCAATTCTCTAAGTTCTTAATTTTTAGTTTGGTAGACTGAAAATAGACCAAGGAAAAACTCTGATTTCTATTTGCAAGGTCAGTATATAAAATGCTATTCACAGCTTTTTGTCTCATTTTGTAGTTTTATGGTCTGTGTATCTAATGAAAAGTAATATATTTGGTAGGGAGCAATGAGATTTTGTGCTCTTATTTCCAGAAGATTGCTAATACAATACAAAACCAATGTTTGTCTCTTTTGTTAGATTTACTTAGACTTAATCACAGCTATTGTGCAGTTTTGAGCTGAGAGTTAAAATGCACAGGATTGTTTTGAAGCAGAGTTTCTTTCTCTTCATCCCTTCTCTAAAAAAAAAACCCACCAAACTCACCCACATTTAAATCTTCAGATGCAAGAGAGCAGGTTGTATAGAAAGGAAAGGAAATATGATTTCTATTATATACAAGTCCAAATCAGCTTGCTTTTTTTTTTTTTTTAAATAAGCTATTGAGTTATTGAGTGTTAAATTCTAGACTGCATTTAGTAGGGTAAATTGCTTATAATTCTGGAAGCACTGATCCTGATAGGAAAGGGTGATAATTAGTTTCTAATATGGACAGAATTGCTGTTATTAGCTGTGCTCCACATGTTTTCTTCCCCTGTGGCATTCCTTGGGGTGCGGCAGATGGATGAACAAGGGGCAGAGGTAATGTGTGCCTTGATCGGCTGCTGCTTTCCCCTGGGGATACTTCTAGAATGCTGATCTCTTATTTTTTCTCCC
>NW_009634835.1:0-817 GCF_000690535.1 Cariama cristata | reverse complement strand
AGGGTCCCCATCAAGCAGCTCCCCTCCGTTAGTGAATGCTGGGCAGCCTGCGAGCGGGGACGACGCTGCGCAGTCGGTGTGGCGTCCGTTGCACCTGTAGACACCATCGGGTTCAAAAGCTGTAAGATCGGTTGTAATGTATGGGCATCAGCTGTGAAAACTCAGGATACGGGCACTGAAGTAAGAGGAAAAAACCTGAGCTGGTTGGTATTTTGCAGCTCTCTTAAACTCTGGTACTAATAAATTTAAAAGCAGCGCACGGTATCCCAAATCACAAAGCAGGATATTTTTTTAAATAAAGGGCTCCAACTCACTGCAGTGCATATGAACATTGAAAAGAAAAGAAATGAGTGGAAAAAAATTACGTTCATACTTTGAAAAACCAGTAATTTCAAAGTCCAGCCTATGGTTATAGTGTCGGCTCAAAACCGAAAGAAATGGCAAATCTGTTGTTTGTCCAAGGCTTTTCCTTGTAAAGCAAACTCCCCTCAGACGTGGCAGGCGGTTCTGATTCCAGCAGGATTCCCGTGTGTGGATGGCGCACGCTGAAGGGCTTGCGGTAAGAGGGAGTGAACAGTAAGATTGCAAACGGGCTGCTGAAGGGGGAGAAAAGATGAGTAGCCGTTTGAGACTAAGGAAGCTTGGGGTCGAGACTGAAGTTAAATGAAATAATACCTTTGATTTAGAAATAAAAGTTTAAGATAAACCACGGACTGTCAGTTCACTCACCACGCTGGCACTGTGTTTTCATTTCTATTTTGGTTTCTGCCCTTGCCGTTCCTGAAGCAGGAGGGCTCAGGACCCCGCTCCAGCGCGC
>NW_009634834.1:11248-20256 GCF_000690535.1 Cariama cristata | reverse complement strand
AATCCGTGTCTCTCCAATTTAGAGACAAGTGTTCTTGTTCTCTAGTGAATAAGAAGTAGAAAATTCCTCTTTGTGTGATACCAATGAAACCCACCTCATCATCTGTCCTCTCAGAGAGGCGCCCACCTTCTCCCCATCCCCAAAGACAGAACCACGGTTCCCCTGAGGGTTCAAAGCCTTTATCAGACCCCTTTCCATCCTCCCCTTCCCCCTTCCTCTGGACTCCCCATCCCAAACTGTGGTTCCTGGTGCCGTGGTGCAATCCTTGCAGCCTCTCAGTGGGATTTGTGACATTTGCTGTTTGGTTTACAGCGCCGGCTCCGACAGGCAGACGACAATATGAAATTACGGCCCCTCTTTCTCTGAAGAATCATGTTTTCAAGTGCTCAGTGCTGCAGACACAAGCTGGAAAATTTCTTTTTTCAAAAGCTTGAAAAGCAAATAAAAGGATCCTTTTATTTTATTTCGCTTTTATTTTGCAATTGAAGCTCTTTTTCTGGAGAGGGAGAAAGAGGTGAGGAGCGGCTCGCTTGTGGAGGCTTTGGCCTGGCAATGGGGCCAGAGTTGATTTGCCCGTGGCCCAGATTCTCTAACGGATATAAACACGCGCAGGCACCAGCACACATCCCCGGTGGACAAAGTTAAGAGTAGTCACAGTGGGACAGACCAAAGCAGTTGGGATCTCTTGGTTCATTGAGAGACGCTTCTGCGCTCGGGCACTTCTCTCTGCAAACTCTCTGAGGGCCTTTGAGATCTCCGGTTTTGCACAGTCACTGACATAGGCATTTCTATATGTGAAATTAATTGTTCAACACCACGTTGCTGATGTCGCTACTTCAGATGTACATTGATAATGTAGCCATACTGCTAAGGTCAATGATCCGCTGATTGGTGCCAAAGAACACATTTACAGTCAAATGGCTTGTTGTAATTCAGGGAATGATGCACGTAAGGATCATTTGAGCTCATGAAGGATCTGTAAGTCACTGTAAGGTGCTACTGGAGGGTGTGTGATGAATTATTGAGATGAGTATTCAGTATAAAACACTGCACGGAAAGCATTAGATCCAGAGCTGATCCAGGGGTGCTTGGCAGCCTGGGCTCAGCTGCCTTGCACGAGGTTTGGTGGAAAGCCTGGCTCCGCGGGACTCTTGTTTTATTCACCCGTCTGGGAGGTTCGTAGCAGCTGGCCAGAAGCTGGCCATCTGACCCAAAATCCTCCAGAGGAAGGCTAAGTCGATGCTGACCTGTTAATTTCAGTAGTTTTAATAATCTCTCAGAGTGGGGGTATTTTCCCCCAACATTTCGATGCTGAACTGGGATGGACATTTACCAGGTATCTAGTGCAGCTGAGGGAATTTAGTCCATTCCAGGACTAAGGTTTTGTATCTTACCTTCTCCCTGCCTGCTCCAGGCAGGGACTTGATGGCTGCAATTGCCTTGTCAGTTTTGGGCTACCCCATCAAAAAAGCCCAGATTTCATCCACCGCAACTTTAATACAGTAAAATCTTGTCGCATCAGCTAATAATCATTTATTGCTCTGAGAAAATCTGTGGGAATAACAGCCATGTCATTCCTCCTCCTCTTCAGCTTTCAAGCCCTGATTCAGCAAATAGCTGTGCTCAAGTGGTGCCTTTTAGTTGTTAATGCCATGCAAAAATGTCCTGAGAATAAAGCAGTTTTTACGATCACTGTTAAGACTCTGCTTCCTTCTTTGGGTCTTATTTTTCCATCAGCCTGCTGGAAGAGTAGAGCTGGAAAACAGATTAGCCCGGGAAAGACTTCTCAACTAATAAACATACTGCAAATACACTTCTTAGTCATATTTTAGGTCAAATGGATTTGTCAAGTCAATAGTCATCCAAGTATGAAGGATTCCTATAAATAAATGAGACTTAAGTATTTTTAATATCTGTCTGACAGAGCTCCTTTAAAGTGCAAATGTAGCTGGAATTAACTGAAGTCAAGATCATTTCAAGCAAGAGTCGTTAAAAAAAGAAATTAAAACAAACATTTGAACTTTTTAACCTTGGGGTTCTTTCCAACCACATCCCTAGCAATGATAATAAATCCAGAAAATTCCATGAAAATGTCTATTCTTGAGGCATTTAGCATAATGTTCTCAGTTCCTCTTCTCTCTTATGAAAACAGGAAGAAATTATGCAGGGTAGTAGCTGTTTAAATACTAGAAAGTCTCCCTGGGGAGAACTGCAGACATTTCAGTGATAAATGGGAAGTGAGATAACGGAAGGTTTGGAATGAGCCTGATCCAAAGTTCATTTAAAGCTTCCTCATTAATTTCGGGGCTTTTTGTGTCAGGTTTGAGATGAGAAAGTCTCAGCCCAGCTGAGTTTGGGTGACGGGTTTGTCTTTGTGTAAGTTTACCCTGGGGAGATCCCATTGAAGCAGGGCAAACAAATATTAATCCAGCAGTGGATTTTTTTCATGGAAGTCCAACATCCAAATTTCATCCCGAGTCTTCCCGGCAGCCGGGTTGCTCTTCTCCCCACTAGACCGGAGTCTTACAGGTCATGGCTGTATGGGTGAGCATTATATGTTAGCTCAGTTCTCCCTGCCTGGGGGCAAGCACTACTCCCCCCTGAAAATGTTTGTAATATTGTCTGAAGAAACAGATTTCCAATCCCCACTGTAAGCTCTTTCCCCCCCGCCCCCGGGGTGAATGCATCCTAATTAATTAGCAGAAATACTCCTCCTATACAGCCATTTGGAAAGCAGAGGAACTTGGCTATTGCGATGAAGTACATTGCAAAACATGCTGGGCTCCGCTCGAACAATATCACAGGGATCTGAGGACATAATTGCTGAGTTATTTCGTGCTTCCCAGGGCTGTGCTGGAGGCAGCTTAGCAGAATGGGCACTTAAAAACTGCCTCCAGCAAACTCCGCTCCCCACTGCCTGCTTTCCCTGCTTTCCCAGGGCCCCCATTGCCTTCGCTCGGCTTGGCAGGAGCTCGTTCTCCTCCTCCAGGAAATTTCCCTTTTTTTCTTTTGATTCCCCATCCCACGACTGCTGCCCAGGACTCGGTTAATACCACTGCTGCAGAGCCCACTCCCCTCCACCACCCCTCCTATATTATTTCCCATTTTATGCTTTGACTTGAAATTCTTTGGGACACAGAGCATCTCCTTGTTTTAGTTTTGAGGTTAGCAGTACCGAGCTACTGTTGCAATACAAATAACGAACATGAATAACACTTCCTCGGTAATATTTCAGCCCAGCGTCACAGGGTCCAGGCCGGTTGGTGACCTGAGAAAACCAGTCTTGTTCTGGACCCTGTCACACTCCTTCCTCGGTGCTACTTTAGCTAAACACATTCTGGGAAAACAACAAGATCTGCTGCCAAAATAGCAGAAAGAACCACCTCCCCAAACAGGAGGCCTTCCCCCAGCTCCACGATTTGAACTGCAGGTTTAATGAAGTAACAGGAGGTAAAACCAACAAGCATGATGTTATTTAAATTTATGAATAGTTCCTAATCACACAAATTGTTCCTAAGGAACAAGTAGGTAGCAGCAAGGATTGCAGGATCACATTCCAAACCGATTATGCTGAAGGGCAGTAAAACTGGACTCTTTCCTTTCCCTCTCAGCAAAGATTTAATAGCCAGCACTGTAGTTAGGTCTGATTCTGCTAGAAATTACTTTTCTTTTAGACAAAGTATATATTACGTGCCTGCTAAAATGTATTTTCATAACTAGAAATGAACTGTAATTGACAAATGAATTGAGTATACTTTCATGGAGACCTACTCTCATTCATTCACTGATTTGCAGTCAGTCGTTTGCAATGAATCTGCCTACTGTTAGAAACTAAGGCACGCTATCATATTTAGACTGCAAAACCACCAGCATACAGCCATTTAGCGCCTCATTCAGAATAACTTAATATAGTAGTGCTTATTTTGATTTTGAGACAAGTGAAGCACACACTGCTGAAGCGGGCTGGCCACTGTCTGAGCTCTTCTTCCTTGAGCCTTCGCTTGTGGCTACTGTTGGGGATGGGGTACGTGGCTGGGAGGACTTTAGGCCCAGCCTGGCATGGCCATTCACATGTTCTGCTTTTATATAAAACTAGATAAGTCAGTGTAAAAGTCTTGTATTGGAGTACAAATAGGATAAAGTCGAAGCTGGCAGAGGCAGCGAAAGAAAGAATTTTGGATGGTGGTGGCAGTACGCCAGCCAACGTGAGATGGAGGGAGGTGTACATCTTTTTGCTTTACTTCGTGCCACTGTGCATTGCAGGTCAAGGTGGGTAAGCCACACTTGTGATTTCAGCTGCTACAACCTTAAAGTTCGTTTGCTAATGCCATATGTTATTTGTGTGATAACAAATGTGCCATTTTTAGCTCATAAAATGTTGAACGAATTTTATCTGGAATGATTTCTACCCTAACGTGGCCAAACATTTGACAAACACGGTTCCAAAATGCGCTTTCGGGAGTGCTATTTGTTGATTACAGTGTGTGGGTATCAAAGCAGTTAAGAGTACAATCTGGGGAAAAAGGGCAGGAGATTAAAGAGCAGGGGCACAACACTTGGCTAGGGAAGCCCTTGGAAACAGGCGACTGCAGTTCCCCAGTTTCCCGGCCTCCCCCCTTCCTTCCCTTTAGGTCTTCTCCATCCTCCCCCTTCCCTCACCCTCAATAATCCTGTCTGCCTGGAATCACAATAATGGAGCGCATCAGATAAAGCAAGGGATTATTTCCTTACACTTTTCCTATTAAATGAAGCTCAGTATCAAAGTATTCAGTGCATCCTCCTGGCTCATGTGAAAGAAAGGATCCTTTTATGCCTTGGCTAGTCTTTTGTCTAGCCAAGAATCTGCCACCCACTCAGGTAATTTGTACCAACAGATCGTACCTGTGGTAGCAGAAGATCCTGTCAGGAGGGAATATCTGGCAGAAACCAAGCGTTGCTCATGCATGAGAAAGGCTGGTTGGGAAGCGAGTGAGAGCTGATTTTTTTTTTTTTTTTTTGGAGGAGAGGAGTACTCAGGAAGAGGCATTTGCTCAAACAAGGAACGTGGTGGGTTTTTTTCGTTTATCTTAATAAATGCGTGTGTTCTTAGTGAATCAACGTAAAAGAGACAAAGGGCAAGTGCCTCATCTGGCTGGCATACTCAAACTCACACCCTCCCACTCAGTGCCACCTTTGAATCTATCTTCCACAATAAAACGTTCTTCTATTTCCCCTTCACATGTACCCTCTCTTTGGGCACAGGACCAAAATTCCTTGTGTACAAGGACAGCAGAGCCAGCAGCATCACACCAAGATATAATTTGGCTCGGAGAGTATAAAAACGACAGGAGTATAAAAATGACAGGATGTCCCCCTCGCCAACCCTGTGTTGCCTTGCCGGCAGCAACATCTCAGGCATCCTCTGGTCTAATGCCAGTGTTTTTCCTGTAAAGAGATGGACAAGAAAAGCCTTCGGCTTGCCCTCAGCTTCCAGCTTGCCAGGTCAAAGATGTCCTGAAAAATGAGGAATTTCTGGGACGGGTGAAGATTGCACAGAGATATTCCTTGCCAAAACCACCTGGGTGGAGATTTCCCATTCCTACTGATGAGAGGTTATACCCAGGCACATTAAGAAATTAATTAAGTTTGGGGGGCTGTTCATTTCTAATGTGCTAAAACCATCAGAGAAATTTCCACAAATCTGAAGTTATGTAATTTTGCAACTGTGCCAGCAGAGAAAACCACCATGTCAGATCTAGTGAAGCTATTCCCTTCCCCCTGCCCTCTCTCCTCCAGTATTTTCTAAAGACCTTTCCTCCTTCCCCTAAGTCAGAGGACGTCAAGTTTTGGATGGCTCTGAACAAGTTGTACAGCAACATAGCCAGTGCTCAGGTTAATTTTTCTTGACTAAATTTGCTTGATCTTTTTTTGTTTTCAGGCTCTGGATATCAATTAAAAGAACACTACTCTCTTGTCTTGTGTGTTGCTCCCCTACAAAATAATGAACTGTTTAATACACTAGAGGCAATTTCAAATTATCTAGTTTAATGAGGAAGGTTGTGACGGAAGATTACCCTTTCGGATCTGCTAATGTATTTTCTCAACCATCCCAGCAGAACCAATCACCGTATTTTCATTATACACTCTATTTTCAGGGGTTCATTAGTTGTAGACTAAAAATAACAGGGAAGGTCTCAGTCTGAGAGCTAATCCAATTTTTTTTAATTGGAAACAAAATTTGATTAGACAACTTTCTAATCATAACAGCATCAAGCATCAAGACCCTTACTGAGTGTTTTGTCCAAATTGAAACTTCATGTGACTACACATTAAGACCTGACCTAGAAATACAACCACATATCTGCTACGAAGGACAAACCCAGCCTTTTCCTTAAAAAAAACGAAAAACACCCACGTTAGCACAAGCAATGGACTACAATCTATTCCAATTGATGTGCGTTAAAAAAAAAAGGTCTGGCAATGAACCTGTTCAACTGAGACAAACTCAGAGATGCTCTGAGCAAGCGGCTGAACAGGAGAGTTAAGAAATAACCAAGATTTTTTTTTTTCCCCAAAAAGAATTAAAAAGAAAAATAAGGAAAATAAGATGGAAGAGCTCCCAGATAGCCAACGGGGCCCCCCGTTGAAGCTGGATTCAAATCGTTAAGTTGGTACTTCCCAGCAATGGCGTTGCGCCGCTGGATTACAGTACATAACATGAACCTAGTCATTTTGATACGCAAAAGCCACAAAAGCCACAAGCATAAGGAAGGAGACAGGGAGACAACCAGTTTTGGATTTTACAGGGCATGCTCTTTGCAAAAAGGGGTCACCACCATGGTGGGAACGTGGAGACGCGCTGCCTGCGTGTGCTCGTACCTCTGCACGGGTGGGGAGAAGAGGGACCCATGCTCACAAGGGCCAGCTTTAGCAGAGGGACTCTGGCTTTGGCCCTCTACAGTGGCCAGACATCCTTACTGGGCTAATGAACCTGCTATGACTTTTAATTATGATGTGGCTATGTTGCGGCAAGCACGGGAGCTATGCTCTCCGATCCAGACATCCCTCCAACTGATCCCAAACTCACGTCGTTCAAGGGATTCTCCCCTGCAATAAAATAAGTGGAGTACCCAGGCGAGGCCATCCTTGGGGCATTTGGCAGTCTTTTCTAACCCTGCAAGGATCCCCCCAGGAAGGTGTTCGTAACGACCTGCCTGCGGGGAAGCTGGGCTGAGGATGCGTTTTGGCCAGATAACGCATCACTCAGACACCCAGGGGATTTTTAAAATGGATATAGGGGAGAGGGAAGTTACCGCACCTCACGTCAGCCCCATGCTATAGATTTTCAATGCATAAATTACACATTTACGTTCAAAACTCCATTATTCATAGAGTTGAGTAAACAAGTATTGATTTTTACACTGCAGCACAGATGAGTATTTCTAATGATGCAGAGGCTCCTTTTCCATCCTCGGTAACTCTGACCTCATCGGTGCTTCCTGAGAGTAGTATTTAACAAGGACGATCAAGTTTAAAACCAGTTGGAATGGAAATCAATGTGCACTTCTTTCTGAATGGACAACTCCTCCACCCACAGAACGTCACGTGCGGCTCGTCCTACGACTGTTTTAGATGCTGAACCAGACACATGCAGATGGAAAGCAAGCGAAAAAAGGATGCGTGAAACTATCTCAGATCGTGCAGAGTAACCTTAGCTCTCCCACCTTATGGGAAGAGGCAAAGACATACTGGCTGTGTGAATACAGCAGAAAAAGTAAGCTTGAATGTATTCAAAAAGTGATACTACTGCAAAGCTCATGTTAAACCTTTTGAGAAAGGTCCTACTATCAGCATCTGAGCTTGTGTCAAGATTTTTCTCTACTAAGTATTTCCCTCTATTAAATGTATGATACTACTACGCACATTTAGGGGTGGCAGAAAAAAATCCTTTAACTGCGTTTTCCAGTACTCCGCTATTTCAGAGGTTAACCAAAATCACTTACTTCATAGCTAACTTTGCTATATTGAATCAATGTACAAGTTCCTTATTGGATTTTTATTGCAGATAAAATTGACACAGAAAATCACTAGGATATACTTAAAAATGGGAAGGAAATGTACGTTTACAATAAAAAGGTCTCTGAAGGTCTCTTGTTTCATAGGAAGGAAGCTGTCTTTATATTGCATGAACGATAAAAAATGATTAAAACTGAAGAGAGACAGGAAGCTGATAATTTGATTTATCATCTTAATGGCTGTGATTCATGAATAAATAATATAATGGTTTATGTCGCTCTTGTAAAAGAAGTAGAGAAGAGCAATTTGTCTAATAAATGACCTCAAAAATTACAGCTGAGTCTTGTTTGCCACATTTGTTCTATTTAAAAAGAATGAGTGCGTATCTTATTTCTTATTACTTACTAGGGCACTTGTTGTATTATTTATAAGAGTCAAAAACCTTAACTAAAAGCCACTCATCTCTGACCACAGTCTCCCATTAGCTTTAAATTCAGGAAAGAGAAAGGGATTGATCACTAGATCAATAAATCTAACCTTAGAGCTGACTAAAAGCTTCCTTTAACCTCCTTCCTCCAGCATCCTTTTTCAAAATTAAAGTATCCTCCTTTTTAATTATTTAAGAGCATGTCAATTTTACAGTAAGGCCATGTATGACTGCATCATACAAGGATTTCTTCTTTATATTGGAAACACACCAGCATCTTTAAAAGGAAAGCATTTAAATTGTGATCACTCATTTTTTTTTTTAAGTTGGATATGCTACTGCAGATACACATATCCTGTTCCAAACGCGCCCTGGATTTCATCAAGACAAGTGCCGAGAACAGGAAAATGGAGAAGAAATGTGTACTCCGGGTATTGGACACGCAAACTACCCCAAATCCGTGAATGATTCCGATGGAGCTGAAGCTGCTCTGTATTGACGGCGCCGGGCCAACAACTGACATTACTACAGAGCTGAAAAGTCAGTTCAGGCAAAAGCAAACTCCAGAGAACACAATTAATGGCAA
>NW_009634834.1:262-11224 GCF_000690535.1 Cariama cristata | reverse complement strand
ACCATCCTGTAAAAATAGCTTGTATATGTAGTTTGCCCAGCGTGCATCAAGAGCCTGACCTTTTTTCCTTCCTTATATCAAAATAATTTATCAAAATCAAATCTTTTTTCTTACCAGAAGCTGTTCACACTGATTCAATACGCTGTGTTTCTCCTGTCCTCCTATGGAACCGCCTTCAAAACAATACAAACCATGTCATGCAGCTGCAATTCCCGATGCAAAGCTGGCTGAGTGCCCCAAAACAGGGGGGCTGTGGCCAGGGTCACCTCTGGATTATGTCCTCACTCAACCACTGACCCGTTGTCTTGAGCACGTGTTTTTCCACACATTTCCGTATCTTTCCTTGTTCCACATTTAATCTTCATCCTGAAGAACATGGCATCCCTGTCTTGCAAGAGCTTGGGCTTAGAAAATGGAAGCTCGCACCCTGTTTCTGAGGCTAATTTTTTAGAGGGCTTCAACACTGATCTTCAAGACTTGGTTATCCTTGGATCAGACTTCAGATGCAAGGCGTTATGAAGTAGTATTGGAGTGAGCAGCACTGGTAAGACTGTTAATGACAGCAGTGGGAGGAAAAATTTAGGATGACAATTCTTGGCATATTGTAAAAACAGTTAATTTCTACAAGGTTTATTTCAAAAAAAAAAGAGAGAGAGAAAAAAAGAGAAAAAAGGGCACATGGGTTTAAGCAAAATAGACCTTTGGAGTTCTCATGTTTCATAAAAAAAATGTACACTTCATGAAGTGGGTCTTTCTCTCACAGACCGCACATGTACATGCAACCCAATGCCATTAGGTACAAATGTCACACAGGTATGATCTGGACAAATAAAACAGGAAGAGAGAAGGTGAACTTCCACAAAATCCCAATCATCAATATTTTCCAGATACGATTTCTCTAAATAAATGCAGTTAATTCACCCGCAGTCCGAAGGCACTATTTTTATGTGCCACACCTTCTTCCCCCAACTGCTGTGTGACATAGGTCTCCTAAAATTGGAGTGCTCGAGACATTTTTGGGGTAAGTGATGCATCAACCAACGTCAAAACAATATAGGCTGCATACAGAACGACACTGAAAACATAGTGCGTTGGGGACCTATACCCCAAAAAAGGTTCTTTCATGGCTTTTCATTTTGAAGGGACAAAATCTTTGCTGGTTTTGAAAGAACTGGTGGCCTTCACTAACTTCCAAAGCAAGGACGACTTTTGGTCGAAATCGACTTTTTGTGGTCTTGCAATAAAAAGAAGAAGAATGCTAATCTATATCGAAAATTATGGGCTTTTTGCCCTATTTAAGAGTTTCTGAAAGAGAATTTTAATCAAGCAGACCACAAATACCTCTGACGTCACTCTGTGAAGTCAGATTCCAAACCAAATACTATTACCTTGTCCTGCAGCCACGCAAATCACAGGCCACCATTCCACCGTGAGGGGCACAGTGTGAAAGAGCAGAGCAAAGATGATCCCTGCTGCTCACTCACTTTGTATTTGGAAAACGGCAGTGACAGACAGAGGGAAAAATAGATTTACTAGTATGAAGCCGTCCTTGATAAAATACAGTTTATGCAAAAGGCAATGTCAGTTGAATGGAAACAGCACAAGGAAAAGATTACAGAAAAAAAGGGTAATTTTTCTGTCATCAGTCACACAATTACATTTGCATATGGAGGAGGGAGAATCTCAGCTGGTATAAGCTGTTATAAGCGTATCAATAAAGCCACGCTGATTTATAGCAGCTGAGAGTTTGTCCTGTAGCGTATTCAACCATGTGCAACACGATAGATTGATGCGTTAGCATTTTCTCCCTGGAGACTTTGGTTCAAAACCTATTTAAAACACAGTGAAAACGAACGGGCTGGTCTCTAAGCAGATGTCCCTGGAAATCTGTTTACATCATCACAGTGACAGCAGTTTAGTGGAAAGGGTTTTCTCTGCTCGGGGGGCAGGGGACAAGGTCAGGGTAGCAGGTCCCCGGTGGAGTTGTATGGCAAAGCCTCCTTGGTAACTCCTGAGCACCCAGTTTGCAGGACGGATTTGAGTCCACAAATCCGCGGGATTCTGTACAAGGTGAAATTAAAAGATTCAGATAGAAATATTGCTTAGTCTTAGTCTACAATCTCGGAGCGAGACTCTACGGCACTGTGCTCTACCACTCCTAGCCTGTACACAAACATAACCTCACGCGCACAGGAATTGGTGATTTTTGATTAAGATCTTTTGCATGCATGAAATTAAACACATTTGTAAATCTGCAGGCTTGGAGTCTCGGTTTCAAAAGCATATCAAGAGGATACAAACGCTCCCTGCGATCAAAGGAGAGGAAACAGTGCGGTGGTTGTAGTTACAATTACATCATCTCACATACTTTTGGCAGAGTAGTTTTGGGCCCAGTTTTGCGAGAGGAGATAAAGGACATACAAGTGAAGACAACAGAACTGCAGGTCACTCCTGCACCTCCCGGAGCTGTACCCCGAGGCCAGCCTGGAAAGCAACAGAGTTTCTTGCCTGAGCCCAGATCTACCGAGTCTCACTGGGATTTCACCAATAATTCAGCAGCAGATCTGCCTATCCACGTAACGTAAGTAATGCTTTTAGGGGCATTATCCATGCGTGGTTTTCCCGTAGGGGGAATTTGGCAGGAGGCCATTTGACCAAATGCTTCACATTGCAAGAAAAATCTGCAGGCTTTTTTAAATTTTTTTTTTTAACTATACTTATTAAAAAACCAGCCCTCCTACTAACAAAGTAGGAAAGTTATTAATCATCACCTCAGGATCAAGCATGCAAGATCAAAGAGTTTAATATGCAGGTTTTGAAGGAAATGTCTTCCTTCTCACCCTCCCACCCCATACTTTATCATTTATGATTTAAGAAGCAGCAGCTCCCAGAGTGAAAACTGGGTATTTCACATGATGAAATAGTTACACGGCAACAGAGTTACCAAGTCCAAACCCCATCTATCGTAAGTAACTATATCATTATCCCTTCCAGGCACGGATCAAATCCCAGTTTATGAGTAGTTTGCTTTTTACTGCTATTAAACAAAATGAAAAGCTGTTCCAGAACCCTGCTGCTCTGACGATTACGAGCCTTCCTCTTTCCCAACCAAAATCTTTTCACGATCAGTTTATACATGTTTGTTCCTGTGCTGAGTGTTGTCCTTAACTTGAATTGTTTTTCCTCTCCCTGGTGTTTCGTCCCCTGATGTATTTATAGAAAGATCATATCCTCTTTCAAACTTCATTTTGCTAGGAATAGTAATGTTAGAAATAGACTGATGAATTTACTGTATTAGATACGGATGGACATACATACACGCACACAGAGGCTAGAGCACTCATTTTAAAAGAAATGCAGAAAATACAGATGAGTCAATCTTTAGTTAACAGTGCATTATTTCAAACATGTCAGTAACATATGTAAATTACAATATAAAAGACTGATCAAGTTCAAAACTGATTTTTAGTGTTTTTTAGATCTAAAGACTATCCATCTATAGAAATACCAGAAAGCCTACCTGAAATTCCATAAAACTCTAATCTGGGAACAGTACCAAAAGCCCACAATGAATACAATTTCTAAAAAAAGAGAGCTGGGAAGACTCAAAGTACCATTTGGATAAAAAAGCTAGTTTGGGTGGTAAATAATCTGCAGAAAAAGAAAAAAAAGATCAAATTGCTATTAAAAAAACCCCCAAACCCTAGAAGAAAGAAAGACCAAACATACTATTTGTCTGTTTTGAGACCATTTGATTCTTTCATAAAAATATTTTCTAGCTTTGCTGCTCGGGTACATCAATCCTGAGTACTCGAACTTTTGACTTATAATGATATTCCTTCAGATACAGCTTCACCGATGGAGGAATGGGAAGGGCGTCAATACCATCGTAAGTTGTACAGTTGCAAATAACCGTTCTACATATATGCTGGAGAGAAAAAGGGAAAGTCCTGTTTAGCGGAGTGGATAAAAGCGGTTCAAAGAACATACAGGAACTTGGATCTTTGTAGTGCTCTAGGAGTCCTGTGATGTCAGGAGAATGGAAGACACAAGGATCGTGGGCATCAAAGCTGAAGTTGTGGTTCCACTGCTCTATCCGCGCGTGGAGGGAACGACTGTAGCGCCTGAAGCTCACAGAAAACAAATAGTCTTCTTGGGCAGAATCTCGTAACAAAAACGTTCCCTCTGGCTTTCCTTCTAGCAGCGCCTCAGCTGCATATTTATCCATGACTCCCCAGTAGCAGGGATTGTTATTGATCTGGAGGAGGTCTGGCACTAGGCAGTGGACATAATCAATCTGCGTATGGTATTTTGGAGGCGTTTCCATCCGTAGTAGCTCATCATCTGTCTCCCATTTGGGCTTGTTTCTTTTTCTAGAACTTGTGCACAGTGTTATAACTTCGTCGTCAGAGTCCATATCGCTCTCATCTTTACTGCTCCTTACCACCTTACCTGTAACCAACTCAGACCTCGAATCACCCCTAGAGGAACTGCTGTCGGTAAAGTCGCAGGACTGGGAGGGAGAGTCCGTTCCCCCATTAGCAATCTCATCGTCTTGCAGCTCATCCTCCCTTTCCTCATGCTGGGATAAATCAGCAATTATCCAGTCTTCCGCTTTTGGACTTATAGGCGCTGTATGCCTTTTGATCAAGTGCCACCGAAAAGCTAGCTCCGAGCGTGGAGGGAAAGGACACTTATCTAGCATTAACTCACTGATATGAATTTTTCTTTTTGATGGCAGTCCTGAGGTGTGCCGACTGCTACAGTTCTTTATGGGAAAGCACTGACCCACAGCATCTTGCAGCTTCTGTTTGAGAGACCGGCCTAAAAACCTGTGACCACACGAACGGTCTAGATCCAGCTCGATAGACGAGCAGCTATACTTCCTCTCCTGGCCTCTTAAATTAGTCCCTGATCTTCCCGCAGCACTTGCTGTTTCAGCATCAGAACAATGCTCGCTCTTTTTTGACCAGGAGAGCTTCTTTCCACTCCAGACGTAACCATCCTTTCTGTCTGCGCTTCTGCTCCGGCTGCTTTTGGGTCTCACATCTGCGTTTTTAATATTACCGTCCTTATTTTCTGCCATTTTGACAGCTTTGTCTCACAAGTTGCCAGAAAGCGCACTGTGTTTCTCGTAGGGTTTTTCTACATAAGGAAGCTTCCTCGAGGCACTTTCTGGAAATATCTAAGGAAAAAGAAAACACAGCTAAGTTAATAGTTATGCACGCACACAAGATCAGTGGCGGTGTATATAGGACAACAGCGACAATTAATTGCTAACCACGTAAATATAATATGATCAAGCCAAATCTACTAGTACACCCCACAAATACCAGCCTGACAAGGCTCTCTGACCCCTTCCTTGGGAAAAGCATCCTCCAGAATAAACCATCTTACAGGTTTTTAGAGTATCCATTCTGACCCCGCAGCAGAGCAGAGACCCTTAGGTGCTGGCAATCCTATTGTGCTAAGGTCCGTTTCAAAGGGAAGCACTTCACGTGGCAGGTGATACTGCTTTAGCTGTTCATGGAGCAAATTCTGCATCTCTTCCAAATAACCTTTCAAGAAGGAACAAGCCAGAACAGAAACAACTAGGTCAGAGTACAAAGAGCTACTGTAGCTAGATGATATGCCTGTTTGCTACTAATCCACAGGGTGGGATGCCAGAGATCTTTTTCTTAACTGACACTTTTGGGTCACTTTCCAGATAAAAAAAAAAAAAAATTAAATTATATCAGTCACAGATTCCGTCAATTTCTGAAAGCTGTTTTCCTCTGCCTTTTCAAATGGAGCTAGAAAATACTGAGCCCCTAAGGGATTGAAATATCTGGGGCTTTACATACTGAAAAGGATTAAACCAATCCAGTCCCTTACTAAAAGCAATTTCAAAAGGCCGTGAAAGACGGAACTGCTTATTACTCATTAGAGAAGAAAGTTTACATTATTAAAATCAGTGCTGATTTCATTGTCTTTTGTTTCCAAAAGTGTACTGAATTCTCAAATAGATAAGTGGTTTCCTTTTGAACATTGCGCTTTGAAAAAGAAAAAAAAAAATCCTCTTTTGATTACTCAGTTGAAAGTAGAGCAGAATTTTTTCAAGGTACATAGATAACAATATGTTACGTGTGTTATACTGCCCCAAGGCATGGCAGAATGTAGAAATATCTCCCATCATGTACCAGGATGCTTTTGTATCAAAATGACGTACAGCTCCTCTATTCCACTGGGTTTTTTGGCTGTGGGTTTTTTGTTGTGTGGGGTTTTTTTTTTATTATTTAAAACTAATTGACATGGTAAATACTAAGCAGGAAAAGAAAAGGGCATCCACTTCCTCTCTCCATTCAATCCATTCTCATCATCAGGATTAGCCAGCATGACACAACCTCTCTGCGGTCCCCCGGGGCTGTGCAGGCTGAGTTCTAGCCTCTGCTTTCAGTAAAAGAATAAGACTGCCGTGCCAAAAGGCTTACATGCAATCTACGGGCCAAATGCATCCCAGATGTAACTTTCACCCAGGAATTTTTGACATTGCATTCCTTATTTACAACCCACAAACCTGAGAGCTGTGGGGGAAAGGAAAAGGGAGGGAAAGGGAGGAGACGCAGAAATGCAGAATGAGGGTAAGACAGGTTAAATATTGCAAATATGTTGGAAAAAAAATGGTATTAGAGCAATTCAGATGGATAGCACCTCACTGGTACCAAGTGGAACCACAGAACGGGGTCCATATTCCAGCAATTACAAATCAAAGATTAAAATAAAGATTTCCATTTCTTCTCTCAGGATTTTGCAAACGACTTTTCAGTGAAAACGTTGCAGGATGCAATGCAGACAGGAGACAGGCAGCATTTGCATTTGAGACCTGAAACACCCTTATTTAGACCAAGATTCATTGATTGCTTTTGTAACATTCATATTTTTCATCCAGAAACAGATAGAGTGGAGCACTGAATTTTCTCCATAGTTAAAAAAGAGGAAAAAAAGCAATCTCATTTGCCCTGGTGATAATCTGAAGTTAACTGAAGACAAAAAGTTATTCTAGATTCATCCTGTGGTAAAATACATTTATACGGGATTTTTAATTGGACAGAGAGATATCATTGAGGTTGCAAAGTCAAGTACTTAAAAATTAGGATATGACAGTTTGTAATTGCTTTTGAAACCTTCAATTATCTCATTCTACATATCCAGCCCATATAAGGAATAAGAATATGCAGAATATGGCCTTTTAATTAAAAACTGCAAAATGTACAAAACCCAGAAGTGCTGAAAAGGCCTGTTATCTCCTAACTTCAGCCTTGCAACTGAAATAAGCTCAGTGTTTTATGTCATTTCTGGGTGGTTATTGTATTTAACTGTAAAGCCACCTTCTAACTTTGTACCTTTCTTCTATCCCGAATCATTAGTGGTACCTGAAGTCTGATCTGAAACTTAAACTGGAGAAATAGCACGTGATGCTGTAAGACATACACCATTAGCCAGCAACACAGCTGTTTCCCTGGGGTTTGAAGGCAGCTGGAACCGAGGTGCCAATTCTGCCACGTCAGAGCAGTAATTGCTAATCAGACATAACACTAGACCCGTGAAAAGAGCATGGAATAAATGAAGAAAAAGGGATGTCATCCTACTAAAGCCAGGTTTAAACTTGACCTTGCAAAGGAGGAGCTAAGGATGGTTCAGTGGTCAGCTCGTGACTCAGGAGGCAAAACCTCAGTTTCCAAATGTGTTACAAACGTCTGCCTTCTGAAACATGCATCTGCCACAGCGTGTTTAGGTGCTCAAATCCCACCGTTCGGCATTACAGTAAGGGGTCGCGCCTTCATACCCTTTCGAATCTGTGATTCACACCCCTGCCAATAAAACAGGGACCAAAAATAATTTGGGTGTCGTAAAGAAAAAGGCATAAAGGACAGCGAGGCGTTCAGTGCTGTATTACCAGTTAAGGCTATCCACCTAAACCAGCTAGTCCTTTCACTGCAAATGTCCAAGTGAAATGCCATGTACCGTACATCCATTAATGGCTGGAGTGCAACTGAAAAAGCACGAGAGGAGGGCATGGACAAAAGAGAGGGAAGATGGTCCTACAGGGCAAGGTTAAATGGAGGAGTCTAGCACTGTGCAGCTTACACGCATCAGTTCTGAGATCCTTTTGGTAGATATAATTAGTCCCCTGCCTACAAAAGCTGCCTTCTATGCGAGGGTACCTTAGGCATCTCAGAAGCAGGCACATTTGACCAAACCCTTACGCTTGAAACTCTTCCATCTAAGCAAATGGCAAAGATAAAGCAATGTGCAGGGATAAGCAGAGTTCACTTTGGGCCAGGGGATCCAGCTTGTAGTTCAAGGTTATCCAACGCTATCACAGCTTACAGTCCCTGAGGACAAGCAGAGAGCTGGGTGGCTTATGTTGTTGTTTTTATAATGTGCGCAGCTCCCTCCTTCAGAGGCAAGCCTCTGGAGGGGAGGGCGCAGACAACTGCACAAGATGCTTTTTCTTTCAAGTGCTGATGCTCAACACTTAAGACTTCAAGCCAACGCTACTACATCCTAGCCAGAGGTAGGCTGCAATCAACAACTGTGGTAAGACAGTTACAGCCTCACCATATGTCTCATTAAATCAGTGACAAATACTCAATAACTCCAACAGAAAAATCAAAACCATAAGTGTAGATAGGCCTTTTTTTATTTATTCAATAAATACTGAATTGCTTTAGCTAGATATTTAATGTCCTGAGCTGCTGGATCCTTGCCGCTAGCCCAGTACCTCCAAGTCCTCTTCATCAAGCTGCTTCCCTTTCACTGTAACAAAGAAGCAGATGGTGGGGGGTCTCCAGCCCACCCTCCTGCTCAGAGCGGGACCGCTGCCAACGTGGGCTCAGGGGAGCCACGGCATGATCTGGCCATGTCCTGAAAACCTCCGACGATGGAGGTCCCACCACCTCTCCAATGCTCCCATGGTGCACAACCCTTCTTGTGAAGGAAGTACTTTGAAAGTTTTCTGTCCAAGTACACAAAAGCCAAAGCGTCGCTGCCTCTGCTTAAACAAGAAAAAAAGACTCATACAAAGAACAAAAAATCAATTTTGGAATTGTTATAGAAGTTGATATTCTTCTAAGGCTGATAAAATCCTGAGAAAGAAAAGCAAGCCGCAATAAATTGGAGTACTTTTCTTTTTTCTTTCAACTTACATAAAAGTTGAAATCTCACTGGTCACATGCTGTTTTCATTAATTTCGCCCAATTAGATTTTGGCCACAAGACCACATTTTAAAACCTGACCTTCCACTGAAGTTTAGCAGTTATTGACTTATTTTGGAAAAAAGCCCAACCTATTAAGGATAACATTAAGTCTCAATTCCTCTGTCTTATATTGTTTTTCTTCAGTTTTGACTACGTTTATTTTGATTTATGATACCGTCCAAAAATACCTAAGCTTGACTCCAGAGGCCTTTCCAGCAAATTAAAGCAATAATCACACACACACACAGAAGAAAGTGACTGTCTAAAGGTACCAATGGCAACCTACAATACTTCTTCCTTAGAAATCCCCTTGATTCATCCTGGGTCTGTATACCCCCAGAACTGTCGCAGAAGAGGGGGATGCCCACCCCCCACCAAAACTGAGGCTATGTTATTCACACCCAGGAGGTGGAAGTGATCTGGAAGCAGGTGCCAAAGGTGAGGGCTGCTCGTATCTTCTGCTTTAATGAAACTCTGCTCGTGTGCTGAAGGAGAGACGCACGCAGCGGTTGGCAGACCGCAGCAGCCTCTCAAGCACTAAATCAGTAAAAGCTTTATGGTCCATGACCAACACTTTGTTCTCCACCCAGAAACCGAACAGGAGAGCAGCGTGATTCTGTTCTTGCCCTGCCGCTCCGCTCACAACCACTTACACCTATTAAGTCAGCAGCAGGTTGAGTTCCCGAGCGGATTTAAAGAATAACTTTGCATTTGATGCCGTGCCATTTCGGATGTGACAAAGCCACAGGGCCTGCAGTCCCTTGGCCAAATGACCGTGGGATCCCTTCACCCCCCGAAAAAACATCCCCCCAGTTTTCCCATGCCATTCAAAGAGTTATCCCAGCAGGCAGCACCTCCAGACAATGAATTCAGTTGTTACACAGAACTGAACTTAAAACGGCTTTTATATTGTAAAATATTTTAGGTGCGGTTTGTATGAGAGTTTCTGCAGATTAAAATAATAAAGAAAAATAAATACAGTCAACATGCATTTGTCTCCATCCCAGGCAGCAGCTTGCAATAAGGCTGCAGTAAGAATAGCTTGGTCTTCCCACTCATCTGATAAGTGGTTCAGCTCGAATCATATTGCTAGAACACGTTATCCTCACCAGAAATCACGATTTACTGAAATATGTCAGGGTACACCCATGGAAAACATGTCTCTACACAGTTTCCACGAGGTTCAATAATGAAATCTGGGCATATTAAAAAAAAAAAGAAGTGTGCTGCTTTGTAATCCTGTCACTTACTCATTCATGAAAGTACCAACAATGTGACTGTTACAGAGAGCCCGACCACATTTCCAACATAAATAAATCACTCTGCTCACCCCAACCACCGATAACTCTGCTGCAGAGCAAAACTGAAGATAAAAGGGTTTCACCTGGAAGCGATTTTTCTTAGAAGCAGGAATAAACTGGGCCAGATCATTAAGGCTACATAAAGGGAAAACAGATAACTCTGTTTTTTTTTTCTCCTGTCTTCAAGTATGTCGATCTCTAACACGTTTTGTCCTTCAAGAAGTAAACCACGCTGCTTTCCTCCTATTTTTCAGCACACGAAAGCTTAATGATTTTTGCAGTGCAATCGCTACCTGCCTAACTACAACCGCTGTCAACTGTATCTAGCATGCTCATCGGGATGGCTATAATTACAGAGTAATTCCATAATTACCATAACGATCTCCAAAGGGGTTTGATCCTGCAGCCTTTACCGGGGCGGG
>NW_009634834.1:0-231 GCF_000690535.1 Cariama cristata | reverse complement strand
GGGACCCCCCCCCAGCCTCTCTGCCACACTTGGCTGTAATGGGGATTTTGGCTGAGGGGGGAGTAAAGGGCAGTGCCCCTCAGGTGGGGTTTCCTTGCCATTCCCGTGCCTCTTGAGGGACTGCCGTTAAATAGATATACATAAGTACGTATAGTAAATATACGGCACTTTATACGTTCGGATATATACATCGGGCATACATCCACACACGGTTTTTCACAGGAAAAGTGA
>NW_009634833.1:0-13332 GCF_000690535.1 Cariama cristata | reverse complement strand
CTACACTGGCGAGCAGCTCCACTGCTTTGGAGACCTGAGATAAAACCCCCGCAGCTCCCTCCACCTCTGAAACAGCTCTTAAAGTTATTGCTTCTTGTTTTCTCCTTGGTTTATTTTTTATTTCTTCTAATTTTGGCTTTTCCAAAAGTCTCTACTTTTGGCACCAGCATTTGTTTTGCTCTGCAGCGAGCAACCACCAAGGCTTGGATGTTTCCTGGGGCTTGACTGGCGTGAAGGCATCTGCTATAAAGCCACAGGCACATCCCTGGAGCGCGGTGAATGTGAAGCCGTTTCAGAACATAACCAGCTCTCCTAGACGGTGCTGCCATGGGTCTGCCCACAGGGCACATTCCTGGGGCGCCAGCCTTTGGGGTTTATCTGGGTGATACATGAGTTTTCCTGGTACACGGGGTAGGGGACATCCACCAGCTTGGGAGTCTTGATGGGTGCACACAGAAACAGGTCAAATAATTTGTTTTTCATATTTTTTTAGGCTCTGTTATTTTTCATTTTAAAATGTTCTTTCATTGGGTATCTGTAGTGTCTGACACTGTGTATGGAGGGGGTGTGTGTGTGCACTCATCTGGCTTTCTGCATGTTAAATTCTGTACAAAACTCCATTTGAAAGTGCCTAAATGAACATAATGACTAAATTGTGAATAATCCAGTAAATAAGAAATTTCAGTAATTTCCTGATATGTGAAGGGAGAATCCAAACAAACACATGCTAAATTAAAGAATTTTTCTTGAGGGTGGGGGAGAAATACCAAGTTAAGCATAAAGATTTTATTTAGTTGCAAATCCACATCTCTCCATGTTTACAAGTCAAGACAGAGATACCCTTTTTATTTGCAAAGAAGAAGAAAAAAGTACTAATGTAAAACAGTATCTCTTAACAGAGTTGCTTTACAGTGCCTCTGTGGTAGACACTTGGAGGACAGCTATATTTGGGTAAGATCTCCTCCTACCCTTCAGTGATGAGATGGCTTGTGCACTGGCACATGAAAGATGTTTCAAAAACAAACAGTGGTTGCCTGTGAAAACAACCCCCTGCAAACAAGAAATGAAGACAGTCCAACTATATGTAAGAAAGGCAGAAGCAGAAAGCTCTGCAACCTGCTGAGATAAATATTTTCAAGCCTGGAAAATTCATAAGGCTGGAAATACTGTGAAGTGTAAGCAAGCCAATTGAGACAGTTACTATATGAAGTTGTTTTGGTTTTTTTTTTAAGGCACAGTGGTCACACTTCCAGCCTTTCTTCTGTCTTCCAGGTTCCAGTGTCTGAGGTCTATTCCTGGTAATTGCCGTGGGGAGAGCCATTGTGATAGTGGTACCTTTGTATTCTCTTAAAAAAAAAAAAAAAAAAAAAGCCAAGAAGCAGCCTTTGAAGTGGTGATTGAATTTTATTTTTTTCACTAAAATTCTTCAACAATTGCCTCAAGTAGGTGGAGGGGCAAGTGAGAGCAAATCTCAGATAATGGGTCAAGAAAAATAATAGCATTAGCAACTTGCTCCCAGCAATTTCTAATAGAAATATTCAAGTTTATCTGCTTTCAAAGGATACTCCGCTGGCTTGCTGTTTTCTAAAAAGAAAAAAAAAAAAAGGTGTGGAGGTGACAAAAGCTGCTAACCTTTCTTTCCCACTCAGAGTCTAATGCCATTATAAAGTTATTCGTGTGCAATTTTTCCCCTTTCTTCTGGGGTTTGGATTTTTTTTTCCCCCGTTAAGCTTTGCATCTAATCCTACATACTAAGATGCAGAATCTGGCTACAGATTTTAAAATTTTGCCTGGCTTTGCCTCATCCTTCCCTCTCTGGTGCTAGGAGGGGGCTGGGAAGAAAGAGAAGCGGGGATGCGAAAAGAGGGATCTCTGACATTGCTGCTGTTGTCCTGAACTTCTCCAGAGCTTTTGTGGGGCTGAAGAGAGGCACTGAGCCTCCTTCGTGCCTCTGTCAGTATTTTAGAGAGAGAATTGTCCCCCCCTTAGAGCTGTTTCAACCCCAGGTGCTGTGGTGCCACTGGAACAAGGGTTTCTGTTCCTCTGCTTTCATCCTGGCTATCTCTTAACAGTTCTTTGCTTGGAGGAAATGGACTTGGTAAATGAAATGGGTTTATAAATAATCCAAAGGTGGTTAATCATCAAAAAACCATGCAAGAGAATGGTTAAGTTGGACAATGGTGGCTTGCAGCTTTGTTAAGGAAGTCTACAGGTGAAGGGCTGAAGTTCTGTGTCTCATCAGTACTGAGCAGCCAAGATTTAAAAGACTGAAACGAAACACCATGTTTTAATACTCACACTGAAGAGTGAACTAACAGAAATATTCCATAAATCAAGAAGAGCACCAGTGAGTGCTTAGTTTGTTTGGTTTTTCTGTAGGGTAACAACCCAGCTTGATACGCTCTGTTCAAGTTGCGGATGCTAGGTTTAGTTTGTGTGATAATTCAAACTTCCCAGAATCAGAAACCTCTATAGGTGCTAGAACATGATGAGAAGACGTGAAAGGACCACGTGAGAATTTCTGTCGTTATTCTTAAGCAACAGTCCTCATGTAGTGATACATAAAATAGTCTGGTGGAAGGACTTAGTTGTGTTGCTGTTGCTCAGTTGTGTTGTGTTGGGTGTAGGATCCAATCTCAGGTGCTTGAGCTTAGCCCTGGAGCTGTGCCTAGCCAGGTCTTTGTGAGAGCACAGAAACCAATGTTGTACCTCTCTGGTGTACACCCTCCAAGTGAATTTGCCCTGGCCTCTGGCAATTCTTACGTGGCGTGAGGAACAGGAAAGCCCGCAGTTTCAGCTGAGTATCTCATCACAAGTGTATTACATGACTGTTTTGTACTGCCTGGTTGTGTGTCGGTACCAACTCTGTAAAAGTCCTAAGATTTTGCTATCAATTTGCACCTTGTGTCAGCAACAGGTGGTTCATTTAAAATTGGCCTTTTTTAGACTTATCCCTAGTTTTAGGGCAGGAGTGTGTGTTATTGTTATTTTTCCACAAATATTTTTCTTCTTCAGACTACTGGAAGATGCTCTGCAAACTTTCTTCCACAGATGTAAAGGAGAGAGAAGATTCATCTGGAAGACGTTCACACTTTATTACCCAGGAAGGACAGAAGCACTTGTAATTTAATGGAGTTTTTGCCTTATTTAAAGACTTCTAAAGGTACTCACTGCCTTGAGGTGGACCCTGTTTTTAGTAGTTCTTTCCAGTAACCAACTATTTAGTTAAAAAAGAATTTAACCATGTTAGCCAGCTGTTGCCAAAGCACAACTGTTTTTCTGGTGCGGTTCACATCCTATAGGAATATTTCCATGGCATTAAATATGTGGGATGTCTGACTGTGGTTCCTGACTTCTTTGCCATGAGGTCAAAATGATGTCAGCACTGATATCCCTTTCTTCTACAAAACTGTGATCAATTAAAATAGACAAAGATATCTTAAGATGAGAAGGAAATGCATATGAAGTTTACCTCCTTTACCCCAGTCCTGACCACACACAGATATGAGGGCAGGGCCTGACATTTCATAGACCACACCAGAGGCCTTGCTTATTGCTACCGATTTCTTTCTGGGAAGGGCATGGATCGCAGCATTGCCCCGCAGAATAAAAACCCTACAAGAGATAGATTGTCGTGGAATTAATGTTTCATGACAGGAAAGTGCCAGAGTCTCTCTGCAAAGGAAAGTAGATACAGAAACTTCAACCACAACAGAAATAGCCTAGCCCATGTAGACCTAGCAGCCCTCTTCCCATGCGCCTGCATTTCTTTTCAATCTGGCCAAAGTCTCAAATATCTGCCTGTGTCTCTTGGAAAGCAGCGGTGAATAATGCTTTGTGCAGCAAGCTTCAGAGGGTGGCTGGCCACAAGGCGATTTATCGTTGGAATTTGTATAGCCATGGTTGTTTACACATAAAAAGACAAGCCAATATATCTGGAACTGGTCATACACATATATCTTTCTAATGGAGAACATCTTGTAATTATGCTTGAAAATTGTTTCTGAATCAGAAAAATGAGTGCTGTGCCAGAGGTCTGGTACACAAGTGGATGTGGTGAAGCAAGAGGATGCTGTCATGCTAACACTTCAGAAAAGCAGGAAGCCTGAACCCAAAGTGCACCTTTTATGGTCAATAGCTGGTAGTAAGGAATATTTCCATTTTATAGCAGGGGTGTGGAAAGGAAGGATGTTTTCGTATTTATGGGTGGATGTTAAATGGTTTATTTGGCTTCTTTTTAGGCTGTAACTTGCTCCATTTGCCCTCCTGTTGCAAATTACTTTCTCGATCAGTTGGTGCTAGAGCTATAAAAACCAAAAGAACGAAGCCATAAGCTGGTTTAATTGAGCATAGCAAACTAAACTGCTACATCAACAATAAATAAACTAGCTATAAATCATTGGAAAAGAAGAAAACTGTTTACAGGTAGTATCACAGAAATGTGACTGTTCTTAATGAAAGGCTTCTGAAGGAAAACTTATCTTGAAATTCTCTGTTTACCTATTAGAAGAAAATTAATGTAAAATCATACAAAATAGCTTTATTTTTACCTTTGCTCACTTCTCTCCTTCCTTCCCTTTTCTTTCCCCCTCTCCACCACTTTCTTTCCCTGGAGAAAAATGAAAAACCCTGCTGTCGCTGCCTGTTCCATTCACAGCCCAGGTGTTCAATAAAGGGAACTGATGGTTTTGATCTGTGACCCCCTCTCCTCCATGAAAGGAGGAGGTCTAAAGAAAATGAAATATTTATTTTTAAGGTGCTCTTAAACTCTTGGTCAAAAATTTTTCTAAAGGGCATGTTTGTAGGGAGAAGAAAGATTTCTGGGCCAGTTCCAGTAGCCAAAGGGCAATGTGGAGGGGGCACATTTGATTTCTCAGCATCTCTGAAGGGACTTGGCAGCTGCCAAGTATTGAGGGGGATCAGAAACATCAGTGTTGGCTGGTGATGCCTGAGGAAGGGGCTGGGAGGCTGCTGCTCCTGGAAGAAATGTTGCAGGCAGCCAGTAAACGCATAGTTGTTCTTTGTTGATGAAGTAAAAAAATAGGAGAGGGCTGTAGTTCTGTGGAGACAAGAGCAAGGGTTTTGTCTGGATGCATATATCTGAACTGAGAGCTCCAGCATGCTGGAGCATGGAAAGAGACTCCAAAGCAGGGAAAGGAGGCAGAGGCTTAGTGTGGGGGGTTCTTCTTGTTTCTACTAGACTGTCAGGCTTTTGCAGCTTGGCAATACAAAAACCTAGTACTCCTGAAGAGAAGGGTGTTAGGAGAAGGACAGGCAGGAAGAATGTGGCTCGGTTATGACTGTTCTTCACTAAAAATGCAGAAGCTTCTGGTGAAAAGCAGCTGTGTGGTAGAGATGCCAGCTTCCTTCACAGTGCACGTGTGTGAAGGGCAGGCCCTGCAGTAACACAAGGAGTGCAGAAGAGCCGGGGAGGACACGGAGTCCTGATTCTCCCTCGTGTGTCCCCACAGTCCCCAGATTGACTGCTCAGCGTTGAAGCTGGGGCAGTGCTGGGGCCACTTGTTCTGAAGGTGAACTGCTTCCTAGAGGGATTAATGCTCCTGAAAGACTATAGTTTGGACAAGGGACTACAGCTAGTGCCTATTAACATTCCCCTTTATTTCCTTACATAGGACTGAGGCATAAGCGCTAATTGCACCGTGCAGTGAACTAGGGCCACCTCAGCTGCACCAGTGTTGCTCTCTGTGACCATGGGCAAGCCGACTGCTGATACACCTGTGTAGCACAGGATGGAAAAAAATTGGGCAGAAACATGAGAGAGGACCTTCTGCTACCTGGTGAGTGGTGTGCTGGCAGCCCAAGGTCTCCTAGGCTGAGAAGCAAATGACCGTACGCTGGTAACTGTCGTTTTGACTCACAGCTTGCTAAAACCATACTTGAGGGGCTTTTCTGAATGAAAGTGTTTTTTATCAACCAGTGAATCATCAGAATGGTCTGCAATGTGTCCTGGAAAAGGTGGTGCTTCCACGGCTGCTGGAGCATCCACACCAGAGAGAGGGTGGTCAGCGAGGACAGCCTGCCCAGGCAAGTCACAAAAAAGCGGTGGGCCGTGGTTTCTGGGGCTGAGGGACAACTGATACTTAGGAGTGGCTGCATCCAGTGAGCATGGTGATAATGAACTGGAGGAAGGTGCGGTCTGATTGCTCTGTTTGTGTTAGGCTTTTTTATGTTTGTTTGGCTGACCTTGTTAAAGAGCCACCGAAAAGGCAATTTCAGTCTGCATACCTATTTTAGCATCAGGTTCCAAAGCCCACGTGGACAACAGACATGGAATATGGCTCAATACCTTGCTGGACAGAGGGAAAAATCCCAGAGAACAAGTTACCTCCAGCAAGGGATTGCAGAACCTCTTCTTTTGGCACATTTTACTGCCGGAGGACTGCTGGGGATTCAAAGAGCTTCCCCCACCAGTCCAAATCCTCCATGTGGAATGAGAGCTACCTCTGTTAATTACTCAGCAATACTCTCCTTTTTCTGGGGCCTGCGGCAGATCCGGAGAGTTGGTTCCTCCTGGCGTAGTATGAGGCCAGTTTTCCAGCCATGCTGTGGCAGTCACCGAGCCGCACATCGCTGCTCCCATTGGCTTTGCTGAGACTTTGCTGGCTCATTACCATATGCATTTTCCTCTTCTATTACAAGTCTGTTCGTTTGTTCCCATTTACAGCCCTTGTTTTCAGTATCCAAATGGCAAGGATGGTGGACTCCCTGCAGTGGCTAACTGCTGCCAAGCTCCCTATTATAATTTATATTTGTTTAGTAATTCCCAAACACAAGCACTTTACATAACAAATCCCATTTTCCGGAGGCCCCTGAAGTGCTTCAGAAATGCCAGTTAACTGATCTGCATGGGTTTTCCACAAGGCAGGTCATTAATATTATGTCCATGTTAGTTATTAGCAACCTGTTGAAGACAGAGGGTTATTGTACCTAGTTCTCCCTCTACCTTTTATTCAAGTTACACTGACTGTGTACTACACAACTTTTTTTAAGTAGAGATGCTTAGAACACCTACCCTCTACTCACTGAGCTTATTCCAGGGCTTTTCACCTCTGAACATGGCCTGCTTAGAGGATTTCACCACAGAATAAAATTACAGAAACCCTGGCCCCCGACATGTATATACACAGATGTGTGTGTGTGTATGTGTATATATATATGTTATACCCTACCATGACAGAACTGTTCCCTTACACAGCCTGTTGAGCTGCTCTGTGCAAGGTGTTTGAGGCAGGGGGGCAGATTGAACCATTGTTCTGTTTTAATTTGATATTTTATCAAAATTTTATTTTCCTCAGTTCTATTCCACTTCCTCCAGTGATACTCCTCTTTGCAGTTCTCCACTGTTGATCTTTAATGTTACTTTACATGCTTTTTAGTTTTTCTGGGGCCAAGCCCACCCCATTTAGCTAGCTTAATTTTTCTTAAAAAACCAGTCCCATCAGGACTTCAACTTGCTATTGCTCCTTTCTCCAAAACTTTGTTGCTGTGATTTCATTGATACTTCACAGGAGACTTTGTACTTCAAGTGAGATGTCTAAGAGGTGAGGAGCTATAAAACATATTCTTAGAATAGTGAAGAGTAATTGGAAATACTGAATTACATCATGGGACAAGAATTGCTCTGAACACCCGATAGAACTGTCATTGGTGGCATGTTGCAATACAGGTCCGTGGGAGCTGCAAGCACCATGTTGACTATTCATCTGTTGCACCACTGATACCCATGAGAGGGGTTTGAGTTGTGCCATGGAAGACAAACAGCCCCTTGTGGTACACAAGCTGGGTGGGTGGATTGAATTTGCACATGGACATGGTGCAAAATGGGAAAGAAATTAAAATCCTGCGTGTGTTATTGTCACCTGCCAACCGATGGAGAAGAACCCATAAATGAAAGAGAAATGACTGAGAGTGCTAAAAAGAAAGGGGAAAAAAAAGGTTTTAGGGGGACATTTCTTTTTAATGAAATTCTGTGATTGACTATTTAATTATGAAATTACAGCTAATTTAGCTGGAAATGGATTTTGAAGTGGTTTGCTACAAGATACCTTAAGGCCTTACAGTGGCTTAATCCTTTACTCATTTCTATTCTGGTTTTGTTTGTTAGTGCAACAGAAGAATAAATCTGTTCTATAGAGAGAAATCACCCAGGCAGTGAGGCTGATATGTGCCTGGAATTGCAATCACTTATTACAGCTGAGCTAATCATGATACTGCATCAAATTTCTCATGCAAATAGATATTTTCTCCAATATCTGTTTAAAACAGGCTTCAACGCTTATTGACTACGGCATTAGCAGAGGCGAAAGTAAAAAGGATCCAAATGTAATCAAAGCTGATTACCTGAGGATTCTGCCTGTGTGGTCCTGTTTTCTCTGCTGCTCAGCCTTTATAGTGAGAAAGACCTAATAAAAGCCCTTTCTCAAAGCCTGTTCACTCTCAAGGACTTAGGGACCGAGTTCTGTCCAGTTCCTTTGCTAATTTGCAGTAAAATAGTGGAAAAAAAACCCAAGTACTTCAGTTTGCTTATCTTGTAAAATGGATGAACTGATAAGCCTTCAGAAAGGTGTTAGCAGTTTGAGTTGCTACTTCTGACTATTTCTTGAGATTTTCCGGGCAACACCAGAAACTATGTACGTTCAATTCACTACTTGTTTGTTTGTAGGTTTCTAATTTTCATAGGACAAATGCATAGAGCAAAAGGTATTGCTGGTATTCAACAAATGATGGTTACTTACTCTCACTGCAGTACTATTGCTAACGCTCTCTCTCCATCTCCAAAAGGACTCCCTTTTGAGTCTATTTAAGCAAGAACATGTGCTAAAGCATAACTTTGCATGCCTCAAGCACCTCACTCCCATGCTATGGGAACCCTTCCAACTTGTTGGCGTACACTCAGTTGTAATCCCGGGAAATCACTTCAACAGCAAAAGGCATATTTTCACGATGACGTCTTACGTCTTAACAAGGACAATCCTTTGGAGTGCTTTCTGAATCTGCTGTCTTACGGAATTGAGTATTTATGAACATGCCGCAGACATAATAGCTTGGTTTAGCTCTCTCTTCTGACTCAGTTTTGCGTAGAGATGGCTTGGAAGGAGGAATGACATTTTTGAATACTGACAAATGCCATTACAATCTCAGCAACTCTGAACTGGGAGCCCCAGGCATCAGAAGATGGCTCTGGGCTCTTTTCTTCCACTAAATTCTCAGGGTCTCCTCACCAGTGTAATGATCGATAGAAATCTCAGGCACTCGTGGTCAGCGTGACAGTCTGTTCGGCAAATCCTAACAGTCATTCAGATGATCTTGTTCCTAATCTAGAGGTTGGGGTGAATGTGACACTTAATCCATGGCATGCCCTTTAGGCAATTTGTGTGTGACCAAACATGGATATTTTGTTTATTTATTTATGCATGCATGCATGCTTGTATTTTACATGTATTTTATACATATGTGTGTATAAATAAATAAATTGATATTTTATATATAAAATCAATGTGATTTTTTTTTGAAAACAAAATATCTGTGAAAGTAGTGAAATTTTGGACAGGTGGGGTGTGTTAGGTTACAGAGTTTCAAAAAGAGGCAGTGATAATACAGCTTGGTAGGAATGTAAGACTCTTTTGACTTCAGGTTTTGTTGCGTGCATCTAATTGTTCTTTTCCCTGGCCGCCTTCACACTGAGTCTATGGTCACCTGAGGCACAGAAGAGAGTCTGAGCATCAGAAACCTGTGCCGAAGAATGAGGAGCATCCTTTGACAGAGACATTAAGGTATGCTGCCTTCTTGTGTTGTGGTTTTGTTGGGAACTGTGCTAATATTTTTTTTTTTTCTTCCATCCTGAGAGTTTCACGTTTCTTTTACCCATAAAATCAAAAACTGCTTCAAAATCAAAGTAGTTAAGACTCTTTATGAGAAACAGCAGAGTTCATCACAAAACTACAATTTATTGGGGAGAGCAACATATGCACAAAACTGGGTTTAAGAATAAAAACTCTTAAAGCTTCAAAGTCAGGGAGTGCCATCGTTTAGAAAACTTGCTCAATTAACATGCTGGGTTTTGCATACAAACTACAGAATAGTAGTTTGATAGCCTTTTATCACCATCACGTAAACATTTTCCCCCCTGCTGTAGAACTTCAGCAAATGATGTTACTGTGCATGTGTCCCTGGTGCATTTGTTGGGTAGTGAATGAGCAGATGATTGCCTAATCCAGACACTATTTCTACCCTGGATGTATGGATTCTGGCCTTTCCCATGGCAAAATCCTGTAAGAGCTTCATTCCTGTGATTTTTGAAATTAAACTTGCTGACTTCTTAGTATGAAATGGTATTTTCATTTAAAATTTGACATATACTGAATGATATTTAAAAGGTCTGTAAAATAATTATTCTGATAGAAAATTAAATAGGTTGTTTCTATCTGAAAGAAATAGTGCAGGTTGACTGGAAATTATTTTTTTCTTGTTGAAAAATTTTGTATGTCTTTTTTGGATAAACCAAATAATATTGACCTATATAGAGAAAACCTAGGCCTGGCCACTAAGGTATAATAATAGTAATGATAATAATAATAATAGTAGTAGTAGTAATAATAATAAACAGCTGTTCCTTGCCCAGGTCTTTTCGTATCTGATACTTGGTGATGTAAAGCCAGCTTTTCACGGGTGGTCTCTACCTGTGTCCTCATCTGAGACTCTGGTACCTGGATTTGCAGATACACTGAGCACAGCTGGAGTCAGGCTACTCTGTGCATATATCAATTTTTGTATTCGTTCACTGGGTAGAGGCTATTTATTTTAAAATGGATACAGTACCATTGGCAATAATATCACAGAGACCCTATATGAAAGCTAATTGCTCTAGTTTCAAAATAAACTGTGAGCAGTGGGCAGTAAATAGAGCTGGGAGCATTGGCAGTGGAAGCAGGAGGGTTGTCTGTGCGAGGTCTTCTGCATACGGATGCCTTCAGAGGTGCCATGTGGAAAACCTGTGTGTGATCAGATATTTAAAGGCTGCATCTTCATGTATATGTGTAAGGGAGATGAATTCAGATCCCCCTCTATGCATTCAGTCTTACACCTCCCAACTACTGCCTGCCTGTTTCTTTGACTTTTATAATATTCTTTTTAGTATGTTTGTGTGTATTATCTGAAGTTGTGGAAAACAAATGACAGCAGTTCCTCCGTGCAACCTCAGCATGATGCTGACGCAGACAACCAGCAGGGCTGCAGGCCCACCACAGAGAGCTCTAGGGCTAATGATGCAGTGGTAACGAAGGGTAGCAGCGGCAGGTGGTTATGCTCTATGTGAAGCAAAACCAGTGAGAGATGAGCTATGCTCACTGGAAAACAGCGAGCCTGGGACTTACGCTTCCACTCCTCATGCTGGAGGGAATCTTGGTACTGCCTTCCCCTGTGGGGCCCCCAACACAAGAAGGACGTGGACCTGTTGGAGCAAGTCCAGAGGAGGCCACGAAGATGATCTGAGGGCTGGAGCACCTCTGCTGTGAGGACAGGCTGGGAGAGTTGGGGTTGTTCAGCCTGGAGAAGAGAAGGCTCCTAGGAGACCTTGTAGCAGCCTTCCAGTACCTAAAGGGGCCTACAAGAAAGCTGGGGAGGGACTTTTTACAAGGGCAGGGAGTGATAGGACAAGGGGCAATGGCTTTAAACTGGAAGAGAGAAGATTTAGATGAGATATAAGGAAGAAATTCTTCACAGTGAGGGTGGTGAGGCACTGGCACAGGTTGCCCAGAGAAGTTGTGGCTGCCCCATCCCTGGAAGTGTTCAAGGCCAGGTTGGATGGGGCTTTGAGCAACCTGGTCTGGTGGTAGGTGTTCTTGCCCATGGCAGGGGGGTTGGAACTGGATGATCTTTAACATCCCTTCCAACCAAACCATTCTGTGGTTTTATAGTCTAACATCACTCACACTTCAGTCTTCCCCAGTGGTTGACTTCTCTCTGCTGTTGCCTCCCACTTGTCCCTGTGTTGGTCCAGCTCTGCCTTCCCACTGATGGTCTTGTTCCTACCTAGCCGACCCCAGGCTCCAGATTCCAGGCTTCACGTTTGGGATCTACACAGCCCAGCTGTCCTCTGCCAACAAGCGTAAAGCCTTCCCGAGGTGGGAACACACTCGGAGGCACCAAGCAGATGGTGCACGTGTTGGCTGCTCGGCCCTGGAAACTCTGCGAGACATGATAAGGCAGAGCCTTTGGTAATTTTTTAGCTCTCACATCGTAGCTGTTACACTGATGGCAAGAACAATATGGGATCATGAAAAACCACCTACTGCCCTGTTCAAGCTGCCACCCTAACACAGAAAGTAGCAGTTTTCCAAAAAGATCAGCAGAGAAAGACACATTTCCCATTCACAAGCCCACATTTTCAGAAGCAAGTAAATTATCCTGTCTCAAGCTTTTAATCTGAAAAAAAAAAAAAAAGATCTCCTTTAAGGAAGGCACCCAACATCCATCTAGATGGCTAACACGAGGCACAGCTCTATAAGCAACCCTGGGCATGGCTCTATGCAGGAAATACTAAGCAATTTCAATAATAGCTGGTATTATCAGCCCTGCCTCCAAGAGAATTGAATGCATAATGTGAGATTACAGTACAGCACCGTTATTCAGCTGTTGCTGAGACATGGGGAGAGACTACTGTTATTATGCATTTGAATTATGGGGCATGAAGATTAACAATGTGCAAATTAGCAGCATTCTGCTGCAAGTAATTTTTGCTTTCATTCGCTACTATCATCCCTGAATGCTAACAGCCGCTTACTTTTATAATGTTCAAATAGTATATTAAATACCAAATTAGATATTGACTCATCTAATTTTCCATGCTGAAATGCATCTAACACAGAGAAAGTTTTTGCTTCTGTGAACCTCTGTTGCCCCTTTGTCAACAATGGGTATCAGATACCATTCACAACGTGCAGCTTTATTTAAATGGCAGAGCTTCGTGACTATCTGGTATTCTTTAGCTTTTCAATTAGAGACAAAGCATTAACTCCATTTGCAGGTTTGTCTGCCTTCTCAGTAATTCTCACCTTATCATTATCATATCATCATTTTCTATGTTTGCTGCATTCCTTAGGGCAAATGGATTTTTTCCTGGGGGATAGATAAAGAGAATTACTGCTTTGACTGTCACAATGCAGTATTCTGCTGCTAGGCATTTTTTACCTTGTAATGCAGCTAAGAAGTGTCAGTGGTTGCCTTCTTCCCTCTCTGATTATGTTGTCTGTGGCAAACAAATACATTTTCTCATTAATCTTACTGTTAATACTTTTCTTTTTCTCCCCCGCC